>NC_134710.1:314369415-314669415 GCF_043290135.1 Rhipicephalus microplus | reverse complement strand
CCCGGGACATCCGAGAAAATACGAGCGTGTTCCCTGACAATTCTTTGCAGCTGTCCGATCTGCTGAGCGTCCAGTTTGTCGGAGAGCTTCACGTCTTCTTCCCCTTCTACTTTCAGCCAGTCAGGGGTTGGAATATTCTCGTCCTCGCTCGATTCCACAACACCAAATGTCCCGTTGCACACCTTGGTGGAGGGGCTGTCCCTCTCCTCGTATCTTTTCAGTAAGTTGGCGTCGAAGATTTTTCTGCCACCAGCCGTGTCTACGACGTAGTCAGCTTCACCTTTCTTTTCCCGGACTTCAAAAGGGCCCTTCCATTGCAGCAGCAGCTTGTTCGTGTCGGTGGGAAGTAAAATCAGTACCTTGTCTCCGGGGTTGAGACTCCGCTCCTTCGCCTTTCGATTGTACAGCTTCGTGTACTGTGCTCTGGCTTTTTCCAACTCCTCGTTTGCCATGCGGCACGTTTCCTCCAAACGGTTCCGAAGGTCAAAGACATGCTGGTACGTCGTCTTAGCCTCTTCAGTCAAGTCGGCGTTCGTCCACAGCTCCTTCAGTATCGCCAAAGGTCCCCTCACATGGCAGGGTTAAAACCCCATACTGGCCTGCGGAACCTCCCTATAGGCAAAGAGGAGAGGTGCCAGGTAGCGGTCCCAATCTCTCGGTTTTTCGGCGCACATGCTCCTCAACATTAATTTTAAGGTGCCGTTGAATTTTTCCACCAAGCCATTCGCCATGGGGTGATATGGGGTGGTGTGGAGCTGGCGCACGGAAAGGAGCCGCGCTACTTCCTTCATCAGGTCCGATGTGAAGTTCGTGCCATGGTCGCTCAGTACCTCGCGGGGGACGCCAAATCGGGAGAACATCTCGACCAGGGCTTCGGCCACTCGCTCAGTTTCGATACTCGGGAGCGCCACTGCGTCTGGATACCGGGTGGCATAATCCATCAAAGTCAAAAGGTATCGGTTCCCATGCTTTGAGGGCGGGTGAATCGGTCCCACTATATCGATCGCCACTCGCTTAAACGGGGTGTCGATTATGGGTGCCCTCCCCAGTGGAACATGTGGTACACGGCCCTTTGGCACGGTGCGCTGACAAGTGTCACATGAGGCGACGAACCTTGTTACGTCGGCTGTGATGCCTAGCCAAAAGAACTCCTCCGAGATCCGGTCCTTGGTTTTCTGCGTGCCCAAGTGTCCTGCCCTTAAACCATCGTGTGCTGTTTTAAGCACAGCTTCTTGGTGGCAGTGCGGAACGACTAATTGGCGTACAAGCCGTCCGTTGGCCTCTGTGTACTGTCGGTACAGCAGTCCCTGTTCTTGTTTGTACTCGACGCTTCCCTTCTCATTTCGGCATGTTTGCTTCCTGCCGATCTTCTCAAAACACTGTTTGAGTGTCGCATCTCCCTTCTGCTCGCAGCCATAGTTATCTCCCGGCAATCCCGCCGTGGTCCCAGGCGTACGAAGCTTGGCAAATTTTTCCGGCTGTGCATGTGCTTGGGAGCGGGTGATAGCTGCTGCCACAGGCTCTTCCCTTGACTCCTTTGTCACGACAGGTTTGTCAGTCTCCTTTCTGGGATCATTAGGAGGTCTTACTCTGTCGATATTGCCCAGAATGAGGTCATACAGTGGATCTTGCAGACATAGTGCTGTCAGATTGCCAGTAAAGTAAGGGGTGTCAACCTCAATCCGTGCTTCGGGCAGCATCCTCGCTGTTCCGTCAACCAAGTAGACGAGTCTGCTTGTACCTGTCAGCTCGTCTTCCTTCACCAACTACCTCCGCACGATTACTGTGTTGCACCCCGTATCCCGCAACACTGATATGTCTGTGCCTAGGAGGGACCCCTTGGCCACTGGTAGGTTCTCGGCCAGATTTTTCGGCGGTGTCACCCTTACGGCGTTGACGACGGGGACTTCTTCGCAATTCCTAAGCTCGACATACCCGTCGCATATGGGATCCTCACGCGTTTGCCTTGGTGCGTAGAGGCAGGACGCCTGGAGGGAGTTATTTGCTCCTGACCGGCAGTCCTTTGCCCTATGTTCTTTTTTCCCACACTTGAAGCAGACGATGGCTACATTTTCGGCAGGTCTGTTGCGACACAAGTGCGGTTGGTGATTCCCACGATTGCAAATATAGCACCGTGGTAGTGGTGAGTGGCTGTTGCCTCCTTTTTCGTATTTTCCCTTTTCGTCCGTTATGGGACCATCTTTCTTTGTTTTCGCTAGGCTTGCTTCACCTTGAGCTTCCAAAAACTGGTCTGCCAGCTCAAGCATGTCTTCTAGGGATTCCGCCCTTCTTTCTTTGAAATATAATGCCAGGTTCGAACCACATCCATGCAAAAACCTCTCTCTAATCAACAATGCTCGAAGGGACTCGAATTCTGTCTCAGGTTTGGACAGCTCAACCCATCTATCGAAGTAATGTCTTAAGCGGGCCGCGTACTGTGTTGCTGTTTCACCCCCTACTGGCCTCTCCTTATTAAACTTGTCTCGGAACCCATCCGCCGTGAAGCGGAAGCGCTTCAGGAGGGTGGTTTTAACCTTGGTGTAGTCCGCTGCATCTGCAGGCGATAGCGTGCCATAAACACTTAGCGCCTCTCCTGTAAGTCATGTCGAAAGCGCCGTCACCCATTGGCTTTCAGGCCACTTTTGCCCTCTGGCGATGCTCTCAAACCGGCGTATAAGCGCATCTAAGTCGTCCCTTCCTTCGACAAAGGTGACGAGCAGTCTACCTGCGTGTATTCTCAAACTCGGCTCCTCCCCGGCATCGCCGTGCTCACTGCTGGATCTGCTCACACTGCTACTCTCATTGAGATGAATCTTTAATTGCAGTAACTGCACGTCCCGTTCTCCGGCTTCCCTAGCCGCTTCCCTTGCTGCTTCTCGTTCTTTCTCCCTTTCAACGCGTTCTCTCTCCTTTTCTTGGCGCTCTCTCTCCTTTTCTTCGCGTTCTCTTTCCTTTTCTTCGCATTCTCGTTCCTTTTCTTCGCGTTCTCTCTCCTTTTCTTCGCGTTCTCTCTCCCTTTATTTTTCCTTTTCCTCCCGGGCCAGTGCCCGCTCTTCTCTGGCTAACGCCTGCGCCTGTTGCTCATTAACCCATTGTCTCAGTTCGGCGCCCTCGAGGCCTAACTGTTTACCGTGTGCGATCCACTTATCAAAATCCTTACACTCCATACTGCAAATTGTCACTATAATGCCCCTATAAAACCAGTGCAATCATAGGCAGGGTGCAACCGCTTGAACTGTGTGGCTCTATCACCACGTTGTCCGCATGGTTCTCGTTCACCCCTCACCGTCTTACTCTTGTACGGAACGTCCTGCCTCGCGGACGCCAGTTTTGTTACAAGCTGCCACTCTAGCGTCGCCAGCGCGAAGTCGGCGACGAGAATGACAGCAGGTTGTTTCGTTCCGTACGCAAGCAGGGACAGTCAAGAGATCAGAGACGTGAGAAAACAAAACAAACTTTACTCTAGTGATATTGCAGCACACGGAATCTTATACAACACTTCAATACAACTAACAAAATACATCGACACTTGATACAACTAAAAATACATATAAAACAATAAATCAGCTTACGCGAGAGAACCATTACAAACTACACAAACTAACATCAATAGACTGCGGGGGAGAAAGTTCGAAGATATAAACAGGTGAAGGCATACGTGTGATGACCGGCAGCGTTGCGTCCCCGACGATCGGATGCGAGAAGTCGAAGAGAGTTCTGGCCCGACTGCGATGTCAGCGGTGTTGCAAAGCTGGTGGCTCCGGGAGGCTAGTGCTTGCTAGTGACTTCGAGCAGGTTGGGCTAACTCGAGGCGAAGTCCCGATGTCTACGTTGCAGACGTTAGTATCGCGTCCCAACTAGACGAGCGGCTAAGTTTAGGTGGCCAGCCGATACAGAGCCACACTAAAAACTTCTAGAAGAGATGCTTGTTGATCTGTTTCTACACCATGTCGGTCAGCGACTAGTATGGCCAGCAGGGCAAAAATTCTGCGCTTAAATCCCCCTCGTGTCTCCTCGCTCTCTTCCTTGGGGACAAGAGACCTCTATCTGGGTCCAATCATGCGCGTTTAATTGATGGGAAACTCCGCCCCAAAAATATTTTGACCCCACCCCTTTTTAATTGGGAGAGGGCCCTCAACTAGCGAAAGTGACAACCTGTCGGGTTGTTGTCATACGGCTTGGCCACCAGAACGTTTCCTACGCTTTTCTCCGTGGGAACGGTCAACCGTTTGGCTCTCAGCCGGTGCGTCTCGTAGTCTAATCCTTGTTCGGGGTATACCGCGGCCTTCTACGACCTTGCAGACGCCGCCGCGGTTACAAAAGGATCAAACGTCGGTGGCGACGTTCTAAGAAGAGCACCCCATTCTGCACTTCTCGGCTCCCTTTCATGCGCTCGCCGTTCTCACGGTCAGTGGGGGAGTACGGCGCCCGTTAATTGCCGTGACGCAGTGTCGCCAAAAATGGCCGTCCGTGACACGGTCGCATTCAAATACAGGTGAACTGCCACAAGCCCATGTGGTGTGTGTTTTCGATGCACATCAACCAACGCCAGATGTACAAAATTTTGGTGGACCTCACACATGTCGGGAATTGAGTTCATGCGGAGCCATATTTTGTGCTTTGAGCGTAGCGTTACAAGATATATATATATATATATATATATATATATATATATATATATATATATATATATATATATATATATATATATATATATATATACTTCTTTAAGGTAATTGATTAGTTTATCTAATCGAGGGCTAACGGAGGCTCACGGAAGTTGCATCGAATGAACTGCATGCTACGGTACTTGCGATACATGCAACGCTTACACATAGACTCCCACCAGTGTATACGTAATGCTTACTGTATTGTTATGAAAGCGTTTAGCCCACATCGCAACCCCTTTGCCCTTACATCGCTACTAAAATCCTTTTCCGCAGAATCTTCTACCATCGGCCAGTCTTTGTGACAGGTTACTTCGGATGCATAAGTTACTTCCGTTCTTTGCATTTACTGAAATTTTGCGAGAAAAGGCTGTTTAATGCCATTCTTTAAACGTTCGTGCGACGCACATATCCAGCATTTTATGGTATGCCCGGGGTATGCGGCTAAGGGCCACACCGGACTGAGAAAAAGCATTCTAAGACGTACGCACAAAATTTACACGTTATATATTTCGTGCCCTGCCTCTCGAGTTCTTCCTACACTGAAGAACTCGTTTGGTAAATTGTGTTTCTCCCTGCTTAAGCAGAAGACAACTACAGCACGCAGACGTACGTAAGCAGTTAGATTCGAAGGTCGCAGGTTTGATTCCTGCTCATGGTAAGTTATCTTTTCACCCATTTTTCTTTCTTCAGATTTACAATACAGTGGGGCCTAATACCTTCCCCTATACATTCCTTGGCATTATTGCCAAACAAGATAAAACGAGCCCTTAAGTATACACTTCTTTCCCTTAATCATTAACGAGGGTCTCATACTGGCCGACTTGGTGCCGTTAGGTTGTATACGATTGAGTATTGGTCAGCTGCCAACTCGTAATAAGTTCACGTGCTACGTGACGCCAAACGGGCTCATCAGAGGGTACCACAATCGCCACCATGGCTACAGGTGGCACTGACTGACACTCCCACGTTTAAATTCACAAATATAATCCCAATAGATGTGGATGGGGGGATAGCCGCCATGGTAGCTCAGTGGTAGAGCTTATAACGCGTTATTCTAAGGTCGCAGGCTCGGTTCCTGCTTACGGCAAGTTATCTGTTCACCCACTTTTCTTTCTTGACATTTACATTAGTGTTGGGGCTACAACTTCCCCTATACATTCCTTGGCATTATTGTCTGTTAGATCTTGTTATATTGTGCCAAAACAAGAAAAACGAGCCCTTATGTATACACTTATATATATATATATATATATATATATATATATATATATATATATTTAATTATATACATATATATATATATATATATATATATACTTGTAAAGCTATGCTCAAAACAAAATTTGGCATCGCATGAACTTGAATCCCACCGTGTATGAGCTCCACCAAAACTTTGTCTGAGGAAATTTCGAACATCTGGTGTTTCCTGGCGTGCACCGACGATGCACAGCACACGGGCATGTGGTAGTTCGCCTGTATTGAAATGTGGTCGTCGTTGCTGGAATCGAACCCAGAGTGGTGCCAGGGTTGTGCATAGAAGGGGCTTGTGCTTTCCCCTCTAATTTTAGCCTCCCCCTCCCTCGTTGTCCCCCAAAAGGAAATATTATAACACAGTGGCTAAGTTCTCCGCTTTTGTCCCCCCCCCCTGAAGAAACTCACTTATCGTAGGTACCCCCTCCCCCCACAGTAAAATGATCCTGGCGCTGCCTATGCATTGAGCCTGCGTCCTTCGGGTGAGCAGCCCAGAACCATTACCGCTACAACACTGCGGCAACCTCATTGTATGTCTGTTGCGTACACGTTGAGATTAACGCAGCGACGATCGTTCTTATTGGCAAGCCCTCTAAGGGAGCTCGTATGAATGAAAAAATATTCTGCGGAGTTGAAAAAATGAAAAACTGTCATGCTTACATATTGTAGCTAACGAAAATAATAGGAAGGAGGGTAGGGGGGCACTGCTTTCCTGTAAGTTTTGAATCCGACACTAATATTTTTGTAGCTGTTGCAATTTCATTACGAGCTGCGTCTTAAGAAGTTCGCATTATGGTCACGTGACACTGAAAATTTTTCTAGCCGCTTCAAGGCGCCATACGTAAAAAGAAATTGTGAACTTGTTTTGTGTCGTTACTCAAAGGAAGTCATGCGAAGAAAAGGTACCTTCCTAATCAGGGATTTTGTGATGCCAGTACAACTGCGAGACTAGGTGCAAAGCCTGAAGAGAGGTTCCTATGTATAGATGAATTCTATTTCACTGTTTTACAACTACTTCTAATTAACCATTTTTATTGACATGCACGTTTCGTTTTCTTGCACACTTTACTCACAGTTAACACCTATGTGGCTTTAATCGCGTTTTTTCACTGCCTAATAAATTTTTAGTTCCTACTGTACGCCCATGACTGATTGATTTGATTGATTTGTGGAGTTTAACGTCCCAAAACCACAATATGATTATGAGAGACGCCGTAGTGGAGGGCTCCGGAAATTTCGACCACCTACGGTTCTTTAAAGGGACACTAAAGTCAAACAACAATTTAGGTAATAGTGAAAGCTCAATGTATGACAACATCTAAAACAACAATATTACCAACAGCAGTGCCCCACTTACCGAGAAATTAAGGTAAATGCACAAGAACACAAGACCCGCAGTAGGACATTTTCAAAATGATCCGATATCAGACGGAACACTTTAACTTAATTACTAGTAATTGATCCAACTGCACTCAATAAAGTCCATTTCGTGCATCAAGAGACGCAAAAAAATGATGCTTGTTCGTTTCTGTTTGATTCATACAAAAAGGAACCGCCTTGAGTACGAATGGCGCGAGCGGTTCAAAAATCCAAGATTCGCATGGTTACAAGCAACAGGTGGTGTCATCTAGTGGGGCCCAGATAAAACAAAAGCGTCTGCAATGCCGAAGCCAATGGCGGGATATTTATCAATGGCCATTGTTGCTGCTGTGGCTCCCGCTGCTCTTGGTCTCCTGCTACTAGCGCAGTCAAAGCGGGCAACTTTGTGAACTGCGTCGGTATTGTCTTATTATCTACGCTTAGATCAAATGTTTTACTAAATTGTTACCCGCATTTATTTCACCAATGCTTGAAACATGTCTTTTGTAACTCAACCACTCATCCGTCCATGCTTCCATTCACTTTGAATCCAAGCGTTTCTGGAATCTACACATTTTTTAAGGTTCTCAACCAGTGAAGGCTTTTTTATTCTAATAATATTATCTAGGATTTCACGTCCCAAAACAATCATATGATTATAAGAGACGTCATAGTGAAGGTCTCCGAAAATTTCGACTACCTATGGTTCTTCAAAGGGACACTTAAGTCAAACAACAATTTACGTAATAGTGAAAGTTCAATGTATGGCAACATCTAAAACGACAATTTATTAACCACAGTGCCCTATTATCAAGAAATAAAGGTAAATGCGCAACACCACAAGCGCCGCAGTAGGACAATTTGAAAATGATCCCGATGATATTAGACGGACCGCTTACACTTAATCACTAGTAATCGATCTCACTGCACTAAATAAAGAACATTTTGTTCATCAAGAGACGCAATAAAATTATGCTTGTTCGTTTCTGTTTCATTCATGGAAAAAAGAACCGCCGGACCTTACTATGGGGAATGGCGCGAAGGGTTCAAAAATCCAAGATTCGCTTGGTTACAACCGACAGGTGGTGTCATATAGACGGGCCCAGGTAAAACAAAGGCGTCTTCAATGCCGAAGCCAATGGCGGGATATTGATCAATGGCCATTGTTGCTGCTGTGGCTCCCGCCGCTCTTGGTCTGCTGCTACTAGCGCGGTCAAAGCGGGCAACTTTGTGAACTGCAACAGTGACATGAGGCGGTGCGGTCAATCTGCTACTTCAGGCGGGTAACTTGAAGTGCGGTAACGTGATGCGGAGCACTAAAACGTTATTTTATTTAAAAATGGGCCCTTCCTTGGCACGAAAGTAACACTACAAGGTTTCTGCCCCACCATTGCAACAATTAACGTTGACTTAACCGTTGGCTTTAGTGTCCCTCCAACGCGTGCTGACATCGAACACCACACGACCTTCTACCGTTCCGCCTCAACCAAAATGCGTCCACCGCGATCGGGATCAATTCCGTTATTTTCAGGTCATCAGCCGAGCACAGTCTTTGATCCATCGAGGTGAACTCGCATCTTAAGAACCTCTGACGTTGGCACTGCTGCAATAATAACGTATCTTAATAAATGCGAAGCGCAGATAACCGTCTCGAAATGTACGCCGCGCAGCAAGGGTGTCGAGTTGATGACAGAGCAGGAATTCTGTCGAGAGAAAAAAGCGGGTGGGGGGAGAAGGAGGTTGAGGGGGCGTAGAGAAGGGGTTTCGGCACTGAACCTTGAAGAAGACTTTCACTCGCGTGTTCTGGTTGAGTTAGTAAGTGAGTGTTGTGGGGAGGAACACCCGAATCAAAAGGTACCAAAGACTTCAGAGAGACGAACTAGAAATTTATTTTAACTTGTGAGGCTGTGACATAAGATGAATACAAGTGCTCAAAAAGCTGAAGTTCGTGTGCACTCACAGTGCCATGGCCACACCAGAAACCTGGCCGATAAGCTCTCATTGCTTCTATGAAAGCTGTCACTCTGGTAGTCGCCAGTGTCGATAGAGATAAATAGATAGATAGATAGATAGATGATTGATAGATACAAACACTCAAAGCACATTAGTTCGCAATTTGAGCACTTCAAAGAAATACTGCGCTTTTAAAACTGCAATGTAAAGAAAATGCCATGTCAAGACATCTAAAATTACGTGCACAGCAAAAAATACGCTGGTCGGCCAGCGTTTGCATATGCGGTTCTGTTAAAGACTTTCCACGTGGTCCACAAAAATGGAATTTTCACTGTGCACATCAAAGGCCGGTATTTTAGTTACAGTGAGCATTCAAAACACCTGCAAAAGTACTCGGTAGCATTTCTCAGACCATGACGCTGGTGCACTTGTCAGCCAGGTGCACCCCATCGTCGAACACCGCTACTTCAGCTCACCAATCGCCAACGCACCAGCAATGAACAGCGCCGCCACGCGGTGCATAGAATCTAGTTTCTCCACCGCCGCTGGGGAAAGCGCGCGTTCACGACACTTGGAAGTCGGATGTGAAGAATCGGGGAAGAAATGTGGGCGCGCAGGAGACTGTCGTTACTTTCCTTGATCAAGGTGGTTTAACACGCTCTAGTGAGCCTGGTGCGTGCGCCCTCCGTAGGGTGTTACCATACTTTCATGACGATGATGCCGCGAAGCCGCCATTTTTTCCCGAGTCTCGCGCCTCTCAGTGTAGCCACCTTTGAGCTGTGACTGTGAGACAGTAGTGAAACGACTCGGCCGAAAATACGGATGTTGCGCCATAGGGGACGCGGCAGATGCCCTCACCCTAAAGCGGGGAAAGCGTGCATCAATACACCATAACCCGCACTTGGTGGCGTGACTTCATGCAAAGAACCTGAAACACTATCAAGAGTGTGTTTCTCTCTTACTGCGATCAAAATCTTAAACGACAATGGCTCGTTATTTCTCAATTTACGCTTACGGGACATGATGGCCTTTTAAACACTTTCAGCTAATCGGCCAAGGCGCCGTACATAATCAGGACCACAAGGCGGTAAAAACTGTGTAGCTCACACAGACCCTTTCATGTACTACGCTTTGAACTGGGGGCTCACTTGGACTCAGACTCACTAAAAACTTTCATAAAGCGGACTCCCTCTGACTGCCACGAACAAACGTTTTCTTCAATCAGACTCACTCAGCCTCCAACACAGTGATAATATCACTCACCCGCACTCACGGCTCGATCTGAGTCTGAATGAGTTCGAGTGAGTCAACTCGTGAGTGAGTTGGCTGACCTACGCTCAGGACACATAATTATAACCAGTTTCTTCACTTGGCGGTTTCGCAGGACGTTAACTTAGCATTAGAGGTGCTTTGTCCATTCGGTATTCCGGCAAATAAAAGGGCAGGAGTATTACCGGTTAACGTGCCTCGTAGCTGCCATCGCTTCAAGCGGTGCCGTCTATAGAAGAAATGAGACAAACAGCTAGCACGTACTTTACGACCTCTGAGTTTTCGGAAACGTAAATGACTAAGCCTACAGCATAAAATGTTTGAGTAAATCTCTCAAAAACATTGGCGAATCGACACAAGTACTTTCCTTTCGAAGACTAAAGCCATGAATATCAAGCAAATCCTGTATTCGAAGCTAGCGAGCTACAGAGCACGCGATGGCCACTCGATAGACTCGAGGTGGAAGGCAATCGCCTTCAGCGAAGCAGCCTTGTTTTACAGGCGCGCACATGCGCAATTCTTGTCCGTTATTGTATTACACGCTTATAATTTTGCATGCAACAGACAACCAGACAAAACTAAAAAACCTCTATTGAACGAGCAGTAGCGTATATAGCGCCATGCTTTGAAATACCCTTCACTATACACCGGCTAAACTGTGGGAACAAAAAGCCCCGCTGAATGAAAAGCAAGTGAACGCTACTCACGGGATTCGATGATTAGCAGGCAGCAGCCGGGACAGCAAAACAAAAAAAAACGGAAAAAATATGCACTCGAGAAAGAAACTGCAGCAGTGCTACAATCTTATGTCTCAGTAATAACTAAGATCAAGCAGGATGTCGCCCTGCTTTGTGGCGTCGTCCCTAGAAATGCCTTACGGCTTAGAGTGAGATCTCGTCCACCGTTCTCGCTCGTTCGGCTTCGTTTCGACGGAGAGAGGCTGCGGCACGTGTTGTCCAGGTACCGGCCGTAGGAAAATTACCCGGCTGCTCGCCCACAGCACCCAAGTGTGCATGTCCCATCTCCAGTGACATTTCGTCCGACGGGCGTTCACGATCGGCTCACAATGCACCTTCTGTAGGCAAGGAGCGCAGCGGATGTGCTCCGCTCATGTTTCGCGCTCGTTCCCACGCGTCAGTGCGTCAGCGTCGTAGACGTGGTCGCACAAGCTTATTTTGCTTGTATTTTACCAGGGGTTATATCTGAGAAAACAACGGCGGCTTTTTTTTTTGTCGAGCATATAACATGAGTAGCTATACAAACGCATGAATAAACACACGCATGCAAATCGAATTTAATCCCTGGAACGAGGCAAGAACGAAGAAACAATAACCAGATTGTTAAGGAAAGGTGAGAAAATTGCATAACTGGGCAACAGTATGCGGAATTCTATCCCTGGCGTCGGCGAGAAAATAAATGTCATTTTTAAAGTACCCTATAGAGCAATTTTATTTCTTAAATAACTTCTGTGATTTTATATGTCAAAACCATCATAAGATTGAGCGGCACACCACAGTGGGGTACTTGAATTGTATTTACGACCATCTGGGGTTCTTCAACGAGTATATACATCTAAGTATGCCAGTGTTCTTAGCTTTTCGCGCCAATTAAAATGAGGCCGCTGTTTCCGGGAATCAAACCCCCACTCTGAAGCTTAGCGACGTGACAATATGCATGTTATGCTACCACGGCGGGTCAATATATTGGTAGGTGTGCATATTGCGTCCACAGTAAAAAACTGAAGGCATCTTGTTACAGCGTGTTACATTTCATGCCATCTTGTTACTCAGATTTGGGTGCACGTTAATGAACCCCAGGTGGTCTAAATTGCCGGAGCCCTCCACTACGGCGTCTCTCAGAATCATATAGTGGTTTTGGAACGTTAAAACTCACATATCAATCAATCAATCATCTTGTTACAGCGTGTCGGCAACGCCAGTGTACAAAACGTCGCCTCTGTAAAAGGAACTTCTATTTGCAATAAGCGCACGGGTTCTGCCTCTTCATCATGGTGCTTTTCTTGATCCATAGCTAAACATTTTTCCCTTTGTCCTACCCAAGATTATTGGCAATTGTTGTTTTAATTGCCTGCGAACGTTAGAAGGGTATATCTCAATCTTTTTTTTTCATTCATTCGTTTTTTTTATATCTATATTAAGAGATCCGCAATTTGAGGCAGACATTACAAATTCGAAAAGTTTTTTTTATAATCGACGTTTTTGTCGAGAAGTTATCTACACTTTTCCGTTTCAAGCTTTTCCCGAACCTGTTTCGGGTACTGATCCTGAAGGTAATATTAAGAATTGTTAGGAATTAACGTCCCCAAACCACCATATAATTATGAAAGAAGCCGTAGTCAAGGTCTCCGGAAATTTTAACTGCCTAGGATTTCTCGAAATGCACCTGAATCTGAGCACATGGGTTTGAAACACTTTCGCCTCCATGGCGAATGCGGCCGTCGCAACCGGAATTACACCCCGTAATTACACCTCAATTACTAGCCTAGCTTCGGTCTCGGTGTATGCCTCCACCGCGCCGTGAGAGAACGAACGACTCTGTGTGCAACACTTGCCGTTTCCAATTATGGTAGAATGTCTACTGCAAGTACATTTGCGTAGTACCCACTGCGCCATAATTTTTCCTTTAGCGAATGAACAAAGGGGCTTTTACACGTGCGTACAGCAACACGCAAACATAAGTTTGAGCGCTCTGTAATGGCTGGGCCTTTCTAACACGCACTCGCTGCGCATTTCACATGTTTAGACGCCTGGCGCGATACTACGCTTCTACCACTAAATATTGCGTGAAATAAATAAATCGCTTCTGCTTCATGAACAAAAGCAGTGTAAAGCTGAGGCTATTTTTTTTCCTGGACAAAATATAAAGAGTACTTCTACTGCATGTAATTCATACTGTTTTTTTTTTTCTGGTCAGAATCGACCATTGGTGTGCCGCTGTGGTATAAGACCTTATTGCCTCGCAGAGAGCCTGGGTTCCACTCTGGCTTGTACTGAAGGTTTATGTTATTTATTTTATTGGCAGGATTTTTTTTTTGTCACGGACACAATGATGTTTTCTCGCTCACAACCGGAGATGTTGGCTGCGACGCCAACACCACACTTCCTTTGAAACCAGCTCGTTAAGGTTATCATGTTCAAATAATATACAGCGCATAAATATTGCAAAAAATATAAGAGAAGAGACCGTCGTTGATCTTACAACCTGAT
Source organism: Rhipicephalus microplus (assembly GCF_043290135.1). NCBI lineage: Eukaryota > Metazoa > Arthropoda > Arachnida > Ixodida > Ixodidae > Rhipicephalus > Rhipicephalus microplus. The sequence continues at coordinate 314,655,686 of NC_134710.1, read as the reverse complement.
TTGAGAGCATTATGAAAGACTACACTGGAGGGTAGTGCTAACCTTCAACCGAAATTGCCCGGGAGAGGGACTAGACCATCGAACGAAATTCCGACCGTGTTGCTATAGTATAGCTTTTAACTCAGGCGTATAAAGTGAACAAATTGCATGCCATAATTTAGTTTTGATTGAGGTATGAACCAACTATTGTCGACTGGGACAGACCTCCTAAAAATCCGGCTCAATTCAAAAGGTGGTACCAAGCTTTGCATCACAAAGAGAAAAAACCTTGTGCCAAACGTAGTCTATGGCGTTCAACGTGAAAATTATGGCATTGTAACACACTTACGTTATGTTTTGCTGGACAGGAAGCTTTTGCCTCCCGCGAAACGTAGAAGCTTGCACCCGGCATTTTTTCGCGCTTGTTCCCAGCGGTTCCGCCCCATATATCGAAGCTGAAATGTTCATAATCAATTCACCGATTCCCCCCCCCCCTTAACAAATGGCGCCACTCTTATGCTCAGTGCACAGTTTGGAGGAGCCACCAGAAATAGAAGAGCAAGACGAAAGTCACGTGACGAGCAACGTTGTCGATACTCATAGTTGCATCACAATAGCATTCGATTTATTGTCAACTGTCTCGCTGCCTTAAAAGAAGTGTATATTTCTGCTTTTATATGATTCCCTAATAACCAACAGAAACGTATGTGAGTGGTCGTGTTTTGCCAGTCACCAGTTTTTGTTACGTTTCCTTTATATTATCACGTTTCGGAATGGGTTTATTCCAGCATGGCGTACCGATAAATTCGAAGGTGTCGTGCACCGGAGGCCTTTTTCGCTATCCGAACGTTCTCTTCTCTGATCTCCCTATTCCGCGCTACCCAGAGGCTCATACCCAAATAACATATGCAGTACATTATTACAGCAACGAATAGTTTTCTCAATCACAGAGTTCTCATTTCTGAACCTCAGAGCAGGTAACGGTGGCACAAGTATAGGTGTCGCTTCTCGGTGCAGCAATGTGCCCCATGAAGTACCACACCTAGAGTGTGCTGCATATATTGGGACCTTCACAAGAAAAATTGCATAAGTGACAACTTGTAAAGAGGGCCTCTATCATATATCACAAGCAGCTCTGGAGCAGGCACGCCCAAACCACCTGAACGTGCACTTATCCAGATTAGGTGTTTTTAAAAAGGCTGCTTATATCATCCCTTACGCAGCCGTTATTCTACAATAAAATCAATTAAGAAAACTGTTAAGACGCTTTTCGCGAATGCCCTTTGGTTGATTACCTCTTTTAGATTGTGCTTATAAAGTCGCAGCGGTTGGCACTGCATCCTTTGAGTTATACCGCTCATCATGAGATCATGATGGTTACGTTTTACATTGTGATGAGAATATTCGTTTTTTCTTCTTTTGCAATAAAACCAATCAACAGCATTCTGAAATAGGTGGAAAATGCGAGAAAGAATGTGAAGTTGCTGTAACAATGTGAAGTTGCTGTAACAATTTGCACTCTGCTCTCCATTGGTAGCCGTCGCGAAGACTTCTCTGATGACCACTGTAAAGCATCAACAAAGTTTGTTTTTGGGACTAGTACAAAACATGAGTCCTGTTCAAGATTGGAAGCTTGAACGAGTTGATATGGGTTTGGTTGTTTTTGCGGTTGGATGTTTTTGCGAATTTTAGTGGAACTTCACTGATTTATCATCTGTTCTTTCCCAAATAAAAGTTTGTGGCCAGTAAGCGCTTGTCCGTGTTCTTTTTCTTCGTCCTCGTCCCGCGTGTGCTGTTCAACCAAGTTGAATACTTAAGTTCTAGAGCATTTGTCTATTCAAGTAAGTCAACTTCTTTGAGGCTTTACAAACGTTTTGGGCCTTTTTCTACCTAGGCAAGATGACAGTGGCTAAAATGGTAGCGGTTGTCATAAAATGTTTACGCTGAGCACGCTCATTCACGTAGAATTTCCGTACTTGAAGATTAAAGCGAATGAAGGCCGCACAAATATACAGAGGAATTCGATTTTTAGCCAACTTGCAATGAGCAACACATCGGGGCAATTTATACAGGAGACCTTGTCCAGTCCACAAATGTGACGCGAGAATATCGACGGGAAACGCATGAAGAATGGTCAAGTTCGATAACAGTACAACGGGGAAGCCGGTGGGAAGAACATCGCAGTGAAGCGCAGTGGCACGCCGCCGTGAAAGACGATGCGCCGAGAGTAGAGCAAGATTAACCATGATCAGACTGCAGCACCACTACTTTTCGCGACTGCCATTTGGCCTATCTTCTGTTGGTGGAGTTACGGAGCTTTGAAACTAAGTTTATTCTAGTAACGTTGGTACCAGCGATCAGGGGATCATGGAAGTGGCTACGTTTCAATTTGCCGCATGTTGATCTCACTCAGCGGAATGACCATGTAACTTTCTTAAGACGAAATCTCCGGCGAAAGTGTGTGCTATTTAATCTCATGCTTTATTAGAGTGCAATCAGCACCAATAACGCACCTTGAAATATTTAGTAGGTGCATCGTTTTGGATGAGTAACGTTTGTTTTAGCTGTGGAGTGTTCTTCTGGGTGGTAGTGCCTGAACAAATTTTATGTTGGTATGTTACATGGTGAGAGCTTGACAGCTTAATTCTTTTGTTTACCTTGATGGTATAGTAAAGTCTTAGGTAGAGATAGAAGCCAAGATGGGAAAAGACAACAGGACAGGCAAGACACTGTTGCTAAATTGACTCTGAGAGAACATGTCCGTTGAGCTAAAGAACAGCCCGTTGGTTGAACATCAGCACACTCTTCCATCAGTCGTTTACATCCAGTGAAAGTGGATCGTAGGCTGGTGTATACTTTATCCTGATTCTAGATAATGAATATGAAAGCCTGTCTTCTGTCAAAGTACTTTGGCTTGTCTATTTATGCATATGCAGGGTGTCCAGACACCAAGTTCTAAAATGTTCACCTCAGCTCGGGTCGTGGCCGCAACCAGGAGACGAGTCGTGGTTCTTCCTGTTGATACGCTTCGGGCCGGGCTGCTTCAAGTGGGACGCAGAGGTCCAGTGTCTGTGGGACTCACTAGCCCACTTCAAAGAACTGCAGTGCTGTCGAAAACATTCTCATTGTCGTGAGCCCATTTCGGCATCGCAGTTGTTTACGACGATGCCGAAACCAGCATCTCGTTGTATACGGCAATGAAGTCTTATCACTCGAGCATCAACGAGCACTTGACGACACCTGTGATGTTGTTGGGTGGTGAAATGTATGACAATACTAAGCTCACGTCCTCGCGATTGTCTCGCGTACTTTATTCTTACTAACATGGCAAAACTGAGCGTGTTACAAAAGAAAATCTTTCGAATGATTTCTAATGTTCCCATATAGAACACACCACCCCTCTTTTGAAACAGTTTCAGATCCTTAAATTATCAGACCTATATAATATCAAATTAATACGCCACTATAATAACGCAGCACTCCTAAAATAAGATATATTTTTACACTTGCCAACCTTAAACAAAAAGGAAGCTACTTATCGCATCCTCTATAAACCACTTTGACACGTTCCATTCTCACGCACACACTATGGAACGCAACGCATCCAACACACCGTCCCAACAACATTAAACTATTTCTAAAAGCAAGGAGATAATTTATTCTAACCAAAAAAAAAAGAAGTTATAGGGAAGTTTTCGTAACCATTTAAACTTGCTTTTTGTAACAAATAAACATACAAGCGTTTTGTAAGTTGTTTTTCGTTATTATTGATTATTTATATACGTTGCCTGTATGTCTCTCTATTGTACGTGCATACATATTTGTATCAGTTTGTGCATTTTACTTTGTAACGAAAACTTGAAGTGTTTGGCATCTTTGAAATTTTTTTTTTGTATTCTCTGAGACGAAATGCTGTACCCTCTAGCTTCACCGCCGATGAGTGTCTGTGGGGCTTTGTCAAGCTGTTATTCGATAGCTTTTTTCCCGGCCTCGTTTTTTTTCACCACAAATATTTAATTTTTTGATGGAAAAGTTCTTTGATTGATTGATTGATTGATTTATTGATTGATTTATTGATTGAATACTTGATATTTCAGCTGGTAGCGCTGCTGAAGTTTTCGCTTTACAGCTGTTGTGTAATTGTGCGGTTGAAGAAGGTTTGGTAGTGGACGCTGCATGCTAGAGCAAATCGAGTTGTACGGGGCGATAACTTAAGCTATTAGTTAAGAACGAAAGATTGCCCGAAAAAAGTGGCGTTAACAAGTGGTATAAAGGAGCGTATTTTTGTGAAAGTCTTTTATTCGAGCAACATTTGAATTTCTCGGCATATTAAACACACTAAGCCAAGAAATAGCTATGCTTCAGCTCATAATTATAAACCATGATGGGGTAACTGAACATTATATTTAAGTGCGCGACCAATAGCGTACGAGCTAAAAAACGTGTCCATTGGCCAATTAACTCGGTTTAAACTTGTAAGTTTACGTTTAACTCGGTTAAACTTGTACGTTTGTGGGACACTTGTTGGACTTTCTCTATTTGGTTTATGTGAGTGTTTTTAGCAGTATACTTGTCGTAAGTTTCGGAATAGCATTGCGCCAGCCAGTTTCACCGGCAGGTGTCACTGCTGGCGCTACCATGGTAACCATCATGATGATAATGGTGATAAACGCTCGCGAGCGCAACACCAACTACTGCTCGATGGTTGTGAACCCTAACTGTGGCCTATGCGCGAACATGTGCACATGTGTGCCACGAAGCCCAAATGACTTTGAAGGGCGTGTTAGCCCCTCCCCCCCCCCCCGCCCACATTACGCTCACTATAATGAAGAATTCTGAGAGACGCCATTGTGTGCGTGCCCTGAATACTTTTTGTTCCACGCACGGGTGTGATTGTGCTGATTAAATTTTTAGCGGACTGGGCGTTGTCTGCAGCCTTGGACCATATTTAGTGCGTAGCTTTATTTCCACATTGCAAGGCAGGAACTTGTCCTCTGGAAAATTTTGGTCATCCGGGATGCTAAGTCTGCACGGCATGCTCAGTGATGCATCCTTTAAAATATAGTGCCAGGAAATAATTTGCGAATTTGACTGCTGGCGTTGAACCACAATTGAGTTATTTTATTGTTGCTATATAAACGCCAGCAGGGGGAGGAACGAGAGGGAGAAGCATACGAGGCATTTGTCGGTGTATTTGTGCTTATGGGTTTCTGTTTGGGGCCCTGATATTGACGCTTGCGCCTAGCGCAAGCAGAAACTGAAATACTAGAGAGAAATGAAGTAGCCACACTCAACACTCTCAGTTGGCTTCACAATTCAAGCCGGCTCTGCCCTCGATTTCTGCTCGCATTGCTGTCATGCACGTCTTTCTGCACAAACAGAGTCGTTCCATTTTACCGAATATCATGCTCGCTTTGCTCATTCTTTCGTGTCCTTTTTATTTTATCACAAAGTGCCTCCGGAGCGCCGCTGTCTGGAGTCGGTGATACGGCTACCAGCATCCCCGAATTGTACGCGGTCGGCGACGTCACGCTCTTTGTGGTTCTACGACCCGCTAAGGCATCGCTGCCGCCGTTGTACAGGCATTTGCGTCTACAGGGCGTTCCGTGATTTCGAAGACTGCTTCAAGAAGTGCGTGCTGCCTTGGAGCGCCGTCATGGTGAGGAGACTTTGCCCATGAGCCTGGCCCGTGATGAAGGGCTCTCCGCTACGACGCGAGGAAAACGTGATAGTGTGAACTGGGCACGTCCGGTGCTTGCACACACCCGCGTGCTGATCTTTTTCACTACGGCAGCCCTTATCGTCGAATGAACATTAGTCAGCCGTTTCATATTAACAATGTCATGCACTGCAATATATGGATAAGCTTTCGCTGTGCGTGGTGAAGGCGGTGCAGTTTTGCGGCCGAATCTATTTTTTTACATTTTTGGTGAATTCCCGCGATTCTTTCATGTCAGTGAATCTGTTGTTTGTAATTTGGTCCTTCGAAAAACATGATCTTGGATCAATAAGTAAGTTTTCCCCCGTTTGTCATACGCTCACAGGCATCTGAAAAGCATTCAGTCGAATATATTGGACGACAGTCACTTGGGCATGTTGGTAGGTTGATGATAAAACAAGCACGAAAACGTACGAACACTCAAAAGGGACAGAGGGCTAGCACTTACTAGCAAGTAAAAATTTTATTTCAAAACGGACACCCTCAGTTATATAAGCGCACCATACATGTACGTCAACACAAACCACCCCTATTATCAACAACAACGTGAAATAACGAAAACCAATCTTATAAACAATTGCAAACAACCGAAAAAAACACATGTTGAGACCCACTTCCGAAAAAAAGAGAATGCAAGAAAAGAGATGCATTGAATCACGTGACGTCTAAAAAAGCAAAATCAGATTCCGTCAACAGAAGATACGCCATGCACTAACCTACTTGTAAACTCTTTGTTAATTTGGATACGCTTCTAATATATATCTGGGCGCCCACTTCTCGTGCCTGCCAATCATTTGTTTGTCAGACAGTTATGACTGGCAAGTGCACTCTTTGCAGTGAATCGCTAAGTGAGAGTACGGAGCCCCCTTTAGGGAACCCTCATTTTGACGAAGGCGTACATTAAGGCAACGACCTGGTTGGCCGACGTGTTCCTTTTCTTTCACATGTGGGAAGGAATACTTTGGTCAATCAGGTCGTTGCCGGAATGTGCACCTTCGGGAACGTGATAGTTCACTAAAGGGGGTGCCGTACTCACACTTAGCGATACTCGACAAGGAGAGCGCTTGCCAGTCAGAGCTGTCTGACAAACAAATGGTTGTCAGGCACGAAAAGCCGACGACGAGATAGATATTGGAAGCGTGTTAAAATAAAAAAAGAGTTGACAAGTGCGTTAGTGCATGGCGTCTGTTCTGTTGACGGAATCTGAATTTGCTTTTTTCGGACACCACATATTTATTGCATTTTTTCTTGCTTTCGCTTGTTTCTTTGGGGGACAGAGGGTCTTAACACGTTGTTTTTATTGTTTGCAATCGTTTATGGGAGAGGTTTTTTGTTACTTCGCATTGTTGTTGGCCTTTGGAGGTGGTTTGTGGTGACGTACATGCGTCATGTGCTTATTTAATAGTGTTCGTTTCAAAATAAAAATTTTCATTTCTTAGTAAGCGCTCGTTTTGTGTCTTTTCTGAGTGTTCGTATCTTTTGGCGCTTGTTTCATTAAGAATTTATTCACTTTTTTGGTATCCTCTCTGCTTTTCGCGCAAGTCATCGCACGCGTACAGTATTTGATGTATTTAAGAATGCTTGCAAGGTAACTTTACCTAAATCAGTTTTTGTTACGTAGACTAATATGATTAATAAAACGCCATATAATTCACATAAAAGCGAATTCAGCTTATCGTTTACACTAATGAAACTATTTTATGGCCTCTAAATATTCCACGTGCTGAATATTTTGCACTAGTCGATGGCTATTTGGAGGGCCAAAGTCATGGAAGCTTTGAGTTGTCAAGAATTAGCTACTTTGCCGTCAGCCAGCTACTTTCGCTATGATTATGCCCACACTGAGTCTCCATTGGCCAGTATTTGTCTTGGCGGTTTCCTTCAATAAGCGTACGAGCTGAGGCATGCGAAGCTGGTATACGTATTGGTTAATCTTGCAACAAATTGATAGGGATGTAATCTCGTTGGTTTATTTTCATAAGTCTTCACTTGGACGTCAGTTTTTGTTTATCTTTTTACAAGGAAAGAAGGAAATAGTGAACAAATAATAGTATTGTCTGTTGTTTTACACCCAAAACAATATTATTATCACGTGCTTTATGCTTCTAAACTACAATATGATTACAACAGAAGCATGCTCTAGTGGAACGCTTCGAAAATTTTGACCATCTGGTGTTCTTTAACATGCACTATTATTGCACATTACATGGGCCTCTACTACTTCGCCTCCATCAAGATAACAATGGTGAGTTAACTGACCAGAACTTCGAAACTGCCCAGTGTGGGCTTTGGGGTTCTTTAGGCTACAAGGCAATACCGGAGAAAACAGCGAAGACAAGTGTTGTTTGTACCTTGAACGTTTACCACTTGTAGGTGAAAATCTTCTTCTCCTGGCGAAATTGACGCTAAAGAGATGAGAGGGCCGTTATTCGCGATGATTGCTCTTTCCGTGTCACTTTGCGAATGTCGTAGTACTTTTTTATTTCATGTGCTTGCTCTGAAGTCCGAATCACTAACGCACTGTTCATATATATCATAAATAAAATGAAGATTGACCTTCACAAAATACTGAATATGAAAACATTTTTATAGAGTTTTATTCTTTGGATACTCAGTGGCCGTTTTAATTGTTTTGGTTTTTAATTCAGAGAACACAAAGAAGTTTATCTGTCGGAGAACTTTCACGCAACCGAAGAATGCAGAGTGCATGTTTTCTGTAGCTCAAGTCCCACAAGTGCAGTATTCACTGTTTTGTAGGTGGAGGCACCACATTGGCTCACATTTCTCTACATCAATAAGGAAATCCTATGCATCTTACGTTGCCCAAGTTTTCTCCTTTGGCGTATTTAACGTTTGGTTTCTCGTTAAACAAATAAAAGCTTGCACACGATTATTCGTTGCCTCATTGATCGGAGACTTCATGAAAGTTCACGAATTCGGAATATATTGGGCCCAACTGTTATTGGTTGAAACATCTAATTGGCTTGGTCTGCCTTCTTGGACTCCAAAATTACGATGACTGTACCTTAACAAGAGGTAATGTAGCTTTGTCAGTGATCAATCCTTTATTTTTCCAGTAATTCGTAGCAGCCATTCAGAGGTATGCAATACTGAGTGATATTGTAAAGTGTGATATTCCAACGTGCTTTCTGACCACGTCAAAACAGAAGAACCTCGGAGTGGGGCTGGCTGTGCATTTTCATTTGTAGATATATTTATTTATTTTATTTTATTTATTCATTGCCTATAGTACCCGGTGGGCATTACTGATGGACCAAAAAAAAGAAAGCACTCAAGGTAGTATAATAGAACATCAAGAGCAACGATAAGGTTAAGCCCAAAAAACGATGGTATACATTCTGCAGCAACCTTATCATTAATTTGACACGAGCGTGCGATTTGATGGAGATACACGATGACAACTAATTTCTGTTTATTGCTCCATGCGTGTTCTTACACGCGCCTTTGTCAGTATTACAGCAAGCGGAACGCCGTCTGTGTTAGATATGTTAAAAGGTACTTGTGTTAAAGGCTGCCAATGAATTGTTTCGTGTATCATACACACTTCATGTGGGATCAGGTTATAGGGGCACTTTCGTTTGGTTCCTGTAGAGCTGTAACTCAGTGGACTTCTCATCGCTGCCCTGGCGAAGACAGGTTCACTTGCCGAAATATAGGCTCAAGCGACATTGCCTGTAGAATTAGTTTTCATCACTACGAGATGAGAGTAATACACAGGCAAAATGCCACGAGTACCGTCCTACAGTTCTCAACAATTGAAATGCGACAAGCTACGACTAAGTAATGCTCGTATATTTCAGTCTCCCGCATTACCGTAATTTATACTGGAACATTTACACCATAGCCTATACTTATCCTTTAGCAGCCAGCTTCGTAGTGACACGAGGTTTTGTTCCCGGGGTATTGCGCGTCCTAGTAGTTAACTCAAAGTTTTGATGTCACTTCTCACTCATTGAAGACAGCGCTCAGTGTTATCCACAAAATTTTTTTATTCGCAATTTTTACGGAGTGCATCTCTACGGGAAGGCTGAGTGGTCCCGGTCTAATTTTTTTCCGCTGCACGTAATATCTCTTATTACCTTAGACTGTTATACTTTACCGTTAGCGTGATAGCGGAGGTTAAGAGAATGGCATTACCGTGCAGGAAACGTTCGTTGCAGACAGCGTCTGCATAGTGTAGTGGGGTTGCGTTTCCGTGTTTTACGTGCCCTAGAAGGGATAGTGGTGCCAGTAATCGGAGGGTTGAAAAGTAAGAACAGTGAAGAGGAAAAGAAAACAAGAATTTCTGCCTGTGTCATCGCGCGAAGCATTTATACAAGTTAATAATAATAATAATAATAATAATAATAATAATAATAATAATAATAATAATAATAATAATAATAATAATAATAATAATAATAATAATAATAATAATAATAATAATAATAATAATAATAATAATCAACATGAACCACACACCAAACAAGAAAACATTTATGTTGCCGATTTCTTTACATCCATCTTGCAGTGAGGCCATGAAAAGTAGAAAATGGGAAGCTACCTAAAAATCTACATCCACCTATCGGTAATACTCGGATGTCAAAGCTAACTGAAGGCAAGCGCAGCCACTTTAAACAGTAGTTTGCTGTGAACAACGTCAATTTTTCAAAAACTACACCAAAATCACTTCGAAGCGGGCGTCCGAGAGTGCCATCATGTCTCACATACACTATACGTGTAAACCTACGCAAACACGGTAAAGTTAAATCTGAAAAAATAGCCCGTGTACGGTAAGCAGTGCGGGTAACGTACGCATCTGCACATGCGGACTTAGATCCCACTATTGCGGTACGCCCAGTACCCCGGTATGCCCGGTATACACTAACTGTCTATTGTGTAGAGAGAGCAAAGGCTATGTCTTTCATAACGCATGGGTTCGCACGTGCACATCATACGGCTGGAACTCAACACTGACCGCGACGTGTCTGCTCTTATAGGTCTCCCAACCTCGGCCAGGGGCGCTGCGCCACACGCGTTTTAAGGCGGTCGCTCGCTAACTCGCTCTTGCCTTCTGCCTGCACCAGCGGCTTCTTTATTTTTGCAGGGCCTGGGAGAAGGAGCAAATTTCAATCGGAAGCGGCCGTCGGCGCCGCAACCGGAGATGCCGCCGCGTCGTTTCTCGCGCGAACAAATGCCGCGGCTGCATTTGAAGCTGCTCTACGGCTCGGTTTTCGGCTGTATTCGCATTGTTTAAGATGTATTGGAAACTTAGAAATGGGAATCGTGAAACACTTGTTGTTCTAGACACCTAGATTATTTTAAAGGCATGTGTCGTACGCGACTACTTGATCGAGGCGCTCGCGTGTCGTCTGCTAGGCTGATTATAGCTGATGTCAGTAATCTGCGGAAGATCGTTTTGTCACCGTGGCGTTCGCTTGACTGAGACTTGATTTTTTCACTAACTGAAAGTGATTTTTGAGAGAAGCCTTTGCCAGGAGCTAATATTACCAGCTTGGGTGCCTAATCTTCCCCGATGCCTACTACTGTATATTGACGTAGCACATTATGCGTCAGCCTGGTGTTAATTCACTAAATAGCACAAAACGGCACACGGCTTTCAGGGATATAGGTGATCATCCGTTCCCTTCGGAAAGCATTATGTGTGTTGCCAGCGAAAAAAAGCAAGTGTCAGAAAATGAGGAACTATGGCAGGTGATTTCACTATTTTAGAGTTTAAACAAGGAAATCATCGTGAAATAAACAAGAACAGCTCCATATGGGGCTAATTCTTGTGATCGGTCTGTGTGTTTTAAACAGGCGCTGTTAAAGTCTAATGCCGACTCTTACTTTTAGCCAAGGTCACAGGCTTGAAAAATGCGGCCTGTGGTCAGTTGCTTGAGCTTGTCTGTGTATTCATGGGCGGATTGTTGTAGCCTCAATATCCGGCTGCTCAGCTCCATTTATTTCTGCGCCTCTCTGGCATCCTAATTCGGTAGAGAGCAGAATAGAGGTCAAACTGCTTCATGGTGACAATGGGCTAACCTTCAGCTTCTGGGCGTAATGTTAGCGTTGCACACGGCAGGGATCGTGAGGCAGCGTTGTTTCTGATACTCATTTGTTAACTGTTCGGATGCAGAGCACTCCAGCTTAGTGATACCGATTTCTATGTTGCCAAACGTGACGGGTAGACTTCAGCCACCACTACTTGCAATCTGTAAAAAGCTCGGCGTGTAAAAAAGGCCACATATTAGAGTCACGTTAGTATCAAGATTTATTAGAAGACCAATTGTTCTACCTGATTACTGCAAGCACGCTCTTCCCGAACACCAGCGGAAGCTGCAATTTTACGGATGTGCAGCCGTACGGTGCATTAGGGCGATAGCTTTAAATGCCTCATCAAAAGCGGCGTCCAGCGTCTTCTCGCATCGACGGCGTGAGCACGGGTGATACAAGAAATCATCATTACGTGAAAACGTCATCAGATGACGTCACATATCACAAGTATTTGTCACGTATCGGGAGGCCACATAACCTCACGGCATCATATAACATCTTCGGTCGGTTGAAATGAACCGATCAAGAGGGCAGTGCATAACCAGCGTAGGGGCAGAATTCAAGCTTGGTCTCGAGTCCTTGAGGCAGTAAAAAAACTATGTTGGGCGCAGAAATATCTCGGAAGCAAGTAGGAAACATTCAGTGTTTTGAATCAGAAGAAGACGAGGATAGTTTTTACCTTTCAGTCGTCTCAGGAGAATCTACAAGGGGACCGGCAAGTTTTTTGTGCAACTAATGAGGAAGGAAAAAAATACAATGTTGAACAGCCACCCTTCTATGACAATAAAAGCGAGGTGACGGTGCGAATTCAATGTGACGGTGCAAAGTCAATGTTTACAGCCACCTTTGTATGACATTAAAAGTGAGGTGCCGGTGCGAATTCTATAGGTATGTTACCGGTAAGGCGCGGATTTGCTGTGGCAGTCGTGCCTTCTCGGAGCTATTGGCAAACCACTACCACGCTTTCGTGTGTGTTTGTGTATAGCAATCGGATTTCTATTAATTGAATCCCAAGTTTGTCGCTCAGCTTTAAATATTATGAGGGAGGCAGTTCGAAGAGACTTAACTTATGTCTGCTTTTGTGAGGTCCTGGCCCCATCACAATACGCAGTGTTTAGTTTCACAAGAGTTTCACTTTTTCAGAAGTTTTTTCAGATATTAATAACGTCGTATCTTGAATTCAATGCCACCTTGAATTTCTTACAGCTGCTTTGAAAGCATAGTCAGACGCACAAATAAAATTACTTTACGTTCACTTTAAGCATTCATGTTACCTGCAGAGCATGTTTCAATTTCGATAATGTTCACAACTGATTACGCTTCGTGTTTACAGATTAGAATGTCAATATGGTTGTTTTTACAGCTCGATTGTTTTCCTCATAATTTATAATGCCCACAAGGATCGGGAATGTTTTCAGTTACGCCTAGATTTACCTCTGATTACCGCATCTTTGCGAAACTATCGAAATATTTATTGATGCCCTGGTATTTCTGCCCTGGTGACGAACTGTCATAATCCACCCTCTACGCCTTTATCCTCGCCTTATTCCTATGCAAGTATACGAACTGCCATAAATAACTCTTGATGCCTTTATCCTCGCACTATAGAGCGAGGATAAAGTCGTCAAGGGTGGATTATGGCAGTTAGTATACTTGCACAGGAAACGGTAGAACTTCATGAGCAGTTTCTAGCTCTTCGACATTTTTAAACTTTTGCAGTGGCTGACAGTGGCTGACGCGATAGCTTTCGTACGTGGCATTCGCTGCACAAAAATCGGCCAAAAGAACTTAGTTCTGTTAAAGTTCTTGTTCTTTTGGAGTTACGCCGCCTTTTTTATTGCTTGCATGAAAGCAACTCAGAATTCTGTACTTATTTTAAATGTTCTTCCAGCCTCATCAACATGGTTCGTTTTACGGCTAATTTTGCATTGCATAAATATAACATTCTCCAGAGTATGCTGAATATTCGGCCGAGAGTTCATCAAATCACACTTCGGCAACTGTTATTGAGCCTGAATTAGACTAGACTTCTGTTCACACCGAACCTCTTATGATGCAGAATCTCGATCGTGTTTATGGTGATGATTGAAATCTGTTGAAAATTATTGCAGTAAAAACAGGTGAATAATGTATAAATCCAGGTGACCCTAGTGATGGTCATTACTTGAGGTTCTTTATTCATAGCGTGAGGGAGAGTGGGGGAGGGGCGTACTTACACTTAAAATAGAATAGTGCGATCCGACGATAGAAAAAAAATTGAAAAACGAGCTCTGCCAGAGAAAGCTGTCCAGACAAACATTTACTTACTGATAACGAAAATGAGCCAATATGTCACGTGGTGTAAGCTTTGTCAAGTGACGGCCCTGCCAGATCATCATGACACCACCGATTCTGCGACTTAAGATAATTTCGTATAGAACGTCGTCTCGTGATGATGATTTTTTTCAACTCCAGCTCCAAACGACGCGAGCCAGATTCGACGCGGAACGCCGACAGTCATATCTCACGTTTTATCAGGCATCTGAGCCTTTCGTCTAAAAGATAATTATGCCCATGATATTTCAGAACAGCAGCGTCAGTTGGCTAAGATTGCGTTTTCAGTTCAATAATTTACTTTCTAATTTCGATGTCAAGTGCGCATGTTTGAGCACCAATTGTACTTTGCTTTTCTTGCGCATACGAGTGACGTGCAAGCTGTGTTCCCGTGATTGTGCTCGCTAGCTCGTGATATCCACTTCTAGGCAGGGGCAGAGCTAAAAGTCTCGCTCGTGAGATGAGTGATTTTAAGTTGATTGGTTGATTGATTTGTGGGGTTTAACGTCCCAAAACCACCATAAGAATATGAGAGACGCCGCAGTGGAGGGCTCCGGAAGTTTCGACACCTGGGGTTCTTTACCCTGCGCCCAAATCTGAGCACACGGACCTACAACATTTCCACTTTCATCGGAAATGCAGCCTCCGCAGCAACGATACGATCCTGCGACCTGCGGGGCAGCAGCCGAATACCTTCGCCACTAGACCACCGCGATGGGGCCATTCAAACAATAGTGTCCTTCGAAGATTGCAGTTTCACCTGCTGCTTGTGTTCATTGAGAGAAATACTAGAAATTCCTAACTGACGACCAGCTTCACGCGTTTTATTTTTTATCTATCCGCACTTCAGTTGTTCCCTACGCAACCTACTCAAGTGCCCCATAAGGAAGGGGCGAACCGGAGTTCCGCGGCCCCCGTTGCCGCCACCTTCGCTTAGTGACGTCAAGACTTCAAAAGTGGAGAGCAGACTTTCTGCACCTCACGTGCCTCCGGGTTCCACGTGGTTGGGACGAGTTCATGCGATGACGTCGTCATTTAGCACCTCGTTGTGATGATGCCATCGTGGTGTGATGCCATCGTGATGTCTCATATTTTCGAGGCCTGTGACATCACGATGACATCACTAGGTCCCTATATCATGATTTTTGCATCACTTGCGTGGACACCGATGGCAACTTTTCGTGCTTGATAAGACAACAAACGTTTTTGCCTTAATAAGTCAAACAAACTCTCATCGGAAAGCACAACAAACCAGTGAGACGGGATGGAACTAAAAAACATGCATAAAAAACAATGGTAGCACAGTGTAGTATGACATATTATCTTTTGTTTCTGCTATATACTTGTCAAGTAAATCTAGACATTTCCAATGTTATTCAATGAAAACTTTTGATCTCTTTAAAACAGTAACATTCGAGAATGTCACGTGGATCATCTACAGTTTACCTGATCAACAATGCGCAAAATGTGGAAACTATACCCACGTTTTCTAAGAAAATCACATTAGCGCCTTACTACGCTAACCACACAAAAAATGCGTCAATTACCACACAAGTGGGGTAATCGCCCTACGGTTGGCAATACTGCTGCGTGGGAGAGAGAGATTAGAGCTCAGAAGGCGGATGCTGCACTGTTCCCGTGACGATGTGACGCCGCTGCGGTAGCAGACGATGGTTGTAGCCCGGAGACGCTATAACCGCCATCCATGTGTTCTATTGTTACGGAAATGCGCCAGACTGACAGGAAATTCTCACGGCAACCAAAAAGAATGTGATCCTGCCTGGCACATTCAGTAGCCTACAGTGCACCACTGCTTGCCAACAACAAAAGGAAATAATAGCAGATATATCTCCTCAAAATGTGAGCTTCTTGCCCGACGACAGACGCAACTCTATATGCCAGACGCTCGCTGCAATTTCTTATTTGTTCTTTGCTTGTCCGTGTCAGGAAAACGCTTCTCACGCTTCTCCGTCGAGAGAACCGCCGTTACCATGGAAACGGTGCGCATACAGCAACCGACGGCGATCAAAGGGATGGTTCCCATGGAGTCATGTATACTGTCGCTTGAGCCAGGCACGTGATGATAAATTTGCGCCGCAGTTGGCTGCTTATTAGAGAATATAGGTTTAGTGTCAATAAGGTAAAACGCTCGAATGGCTCATTGAAGCTGGTAAAGTGAATCTAACAACGGGGCGGACGGTTTAGAATGACTTGCTGCTGAGTGAACCAGATTTACATTTTTCCAGGAATTATTCATCGCAATACGGCTACGTTTCAGTATGCATTTACTAGTCCCCACAATCGTGGTAACAGTGATTGATGGTGGCACAAGGCCGATCAGCATGACGATGATGATAAATACCAAATATACCACGCACCCACAATGAAGCATCCACTGAGGATGCTGCGGTTGGCTGAAAATGACGTCAACCGTTCAAGAGATTTACATAGATAGATAGATAGATAGAAAGATTGATTGATTCATTGATTGAGGAATAGATAGATAGATAGATAGATAGATAGATAGATAGATAGATAGATAGATAGATAGATAGATAGATAGATAGATAGATAGATAGATAGATAGATAGATAGATAGATAGATAGATAGATACGCTAATGCCACCCAGCCTTTTGTGAGTTAGTACGTGTACTGCCCTAGTTTTTTTTCTAATTCGAAACATACATTTTTCCAATTCTAAACATACATATACACCTACTAGAGTTAATGCATTCGACGTAAAAGATAGGTAGATGAACTGAGGTTCGCTGAAAAAGGCAATAAGAAAAAATCTCTGCATATCCACGGAGTGACTGATGATGAGTGAGGCGAAGCGTTCGTCAGCCCGTCCGTGCTTCCGTCCGTCCGCACGACTATCCATGCATCCATTCATGCGTTCGTTCGTCTGTCCGTGCGTCCCTCTGTCCATGCGTCCGTGCGTACATCAATCTGTCCGTCCATCTTCTAGTCAGTCCATCCGTACGTCTGTTCGTCCATCTAGTGAACACTCCAAGTACCACAATCTCGCATCCCCTGGGGCACATACGCGCTCCGCGCGTCCATCCAACCGTCCGACCGTCTGCTAGTCTGTCCGTCTACTCATGCGTCCGTCCCTGCGTCCATGTTGTGAATGCTCCAAGTATCGCCATCGCACATTCTGGTGGTTACGTACTACAACGATGGAGGATGGACAGATCCACGTTTCAAGGAGCTTCATATCCAGCCTTTCTGGACACATAACAACCAGCATCCCTGGTGGTCGCAGTGTGAATTTAGTGCTTTTTAGTTTGAATGAGCGAGTTTTTCATGAATAATCAGGCGTAGAGAGTGAATGTTGAAAAACGCAGACCACGGAGCGCTTTTGGGAACCTAAACGCACAAGAAGGCTGCAGCGATCATGTTGCGGTTAGCTTCAGTTTTGTTCCCAGAGCCCTTAAACATAGTACAACTCACATTAAAGATAGTACAAGTCACAGTCTTTTTGGTTGACGTGTGAATCTCCTGTCAGTCTGGCGCATTTCCGTAACAATAGAACACATGGATGGCGGTTATAGCGTCTCCGGGCAACAACCATCGTCTGCTACCGGAGCGGCGTCGCATCGTCACGGGAAAGGTGCAGCATCCGCCTTCTGAGCTCTAATCTCCCTTTCCCACGCAGCAGTATTGCCAACGGTAGGGCGATTACCCCACTTGTGTGGTAATTGACGCATTTTTTGTGTGGTTAGCGTAGTAAGGCGCTAATGTGATTTTCTTAGAAAACGTGGGTATAGTTTCCACATTTTGCGCATTGTTGATCAGGTAAACTGTAGATGATCCACGTGACATTCTCGAATGTTACTATTTTAAAGAGATCAAAAGTTTTCATTGAATAAAATTGGAAATGTCTAGATTTACTTGACAAGTATATAGCAGAAACAAAAGATAATATGTCATACTACACTGTGCTACCATTGTTTTTTATGCATGTTTTTTAGTTCCATCCCGTCTCACTGGTTTTTTGCGCTTTCCGATGACAGTTGGTTCGACTTATTAACGCAAAAATCTTTGTTGTCTTACCAAGCACGAAAAGTTGCCATCGGTGTCCACGCAAGTGATGCAAAAATCATGATATAGTGACCTAGTGATGTAATCGTGATGTCACAGGCCTCGAAAATATGAGACACCACGATGGCATCACACCACAATGGCATCATCTCAACGAGGTGCTAAATGACGACGTCATCGCAAGAACTCGTCACATCCGTGTGGAACCCGGAGGCGCGTGAGGTGCAGAAAGTCTGCTCTCCACTTTTGAAGTCTTGACGTCACTAAATGAAGGTGGCGGCAACGGGGGCGGCGGAACTCCGGTTCCCCCCTTCCGGACGGGGCACTTGAGTAGGTTGCGTAGGGAACAACTGAAAGGCGGATAGATACAAAATAAAACGTGTGAACCTTGTCGTCAGCTAGGAATTTCTAGTATTTATCTCAATGAACACAAACAGCTGGTGAGACTGCAATCACTGAAAGACACTATTGTTTGAATGGCCCCATCGCGGTGGTCTAGTGTCGGAGGTACTCGGCTGCTTACCCGCTGGTCGCGGGTTCGTATCGCGGCTTCGGAGGCTGCATTTCCGATGAAGGCGGAAATGTTGTAGGTCCGTGTGCTCAGATTTGGGCGCAGCTAGGTTAAAGAACCCCAGGTGGTCGAAACTTCCGGAGCCCTCCACTGCGGCGTCTCTCATATTCATATGGTGGTTTGGGACGTTAAACACCACATATAATCATCAGGTACTGTCAGCAATATGTGCCATTTTTTATAGATAGGGAGAACTTCACGTTTTCTACAACGTGTGTGGTGGATAGAGCTCGTAATTTTGAACAATCGCTGTCTCCCTCAATATCTTGTCAATTACGACTTCATTTGCAAAGCGCGTGTTTTCAAATTTGCACAAGAGACAAAGCTAAAGTGTGTATGATTTGACGTAATTTCATTCCTTGCAGAATTCTCCAAGACAATTGTGCAAGTCATCAGTGTAGGACACAGCTTGTAAGGTGTACTGCACCATCATTTTCATGGTTTTCAGGCTTCGTCACCACTTGCTAGTCACCCCGTTTGAGATTTATGTTTCAAACATCACATTTGTTTTGCTTCAGAGTTAGCTATTGGACACCATTAAGTACTCCAGGGTACTGGCGTAAATCATCAGTGTAGCACACAATTATCGAAGTGTCGTATACCACCATTTGCAAGGTGTTCAGGCTCGATAACTTACTTGAAGGGCACCCTCTTTGAGATATATCTTTTAAAGATAAGTCTTAAAGCCCTCAAGAGAGGGTTGACAATATTATGAAATTAATCAGCCCCATATTATTTTTACTTAAGAGTTAGGTATAGCATTCTCTCCGTAATGTAGCCCAAAGCACTGGAGTAAATCATCAGTGCATACCATTCGCCAGGTGTCCCATACCTCGATTTGGAAGGTGTTCCGGCTCCCTATACCACTTGCACGGTTAGGCTTCATACACCTCTTGCAAGTTACCCTTTCTGAGATGTATCTGTCAAACATCATTTTTAAGGCGGAGAATTTCAATGACAACTGTAATGGCAATGGTAACTTTAACCTTTCCAATTGTAGAAATGTATATGGCGAACGGGTAATTCAGTTCACTGGTGCTAAAACCTAGAACACAAGTCTAATTGAAGTTAAACTTGCCCACAAATTCAATTTGACTTGCAAAATACACTTTGTCAATGAGTTGTGTTCTTGAGTGCCATGAAGATCGTGTCCATAATTTTTTATGTCTCACCCGGTACATATCTCTCCCTTTCTTGTTTTTTTTTTCTTTGTTCTGATGCAAGTTAGACCTTTATATATTCTTCAAAGCAGCCTTATGCTAACAATCTGCCCATTCCTCTCGTGTGCCCTGTCTCTGTACTCTTTACACAATGTATGCCATTAGTTCTTTATTACATGAGTACTTCGGACTTAGCAGAAATTTTATAATTATTGTCATGTGCGTTTCATTATATATAATATACTTTAAAGCTACTCAATCATTGAACTTGTGTAAATATTCATAGTCATATCATGTGCTCCTCTGCTCCTGACATGTAAAAGTTATTGATGTATCAGATTGGGCCAGTAACTAGCCACACTGGATAATGGTCCACAAAAATTGTAACCACTTTTGTATTAAGTTCATTGAATAAACAGTAATTGATGGATTAGTCGCACAACGTCGCGCTTCGACGTCGGTGGTGGCGCTGTCCACACCCTTAATGCGCATGCTCGCGCCTGGCGTCTCCTTCCGCTATTAGGCGTCTCGTGCCGGCCCAAGAATGCACCCGCAAAACTGTCGCTCGTCTGCCCCTCGTTCGCCTAGCAAGGTCAATGCAGGCTGTGTCTGCTTCTAAAGACACGACTACTCGCGCTGTACAACCGTTGACTGGTCAACTTATATATGTAGACACGTGATCTAGCGTTCAGAATTCAGTCAAGGGCATCTTTACCGGGCTTTCGCTGGACATTGAAGGCCATGCTTGGCCTTCATTTAATAAATAAAAATGATAAAAACGAAATAACAATTAAGCATTACCAGATTGTACTCACTCACGCATCATTCACGCGAACCCACCACTCTGCGACGCAATTTTTCGAGTTCCGCCCTGGGAAGACGTGGTGGCATTTTTTTATTTTACTTGAGAGTTAACTATAGCACTATCTCCATAAAGTATACCAGGGCACTGGCGCATATCATCAGTGCATATCATTTGCGAGGGGCCCCATACCACCGTTTGCAAGGTGTTCAGGCTCCATGCACCACTTGCAAGTCACACTCTTTAAGATTTATCTTTCAAACAACAATTTTTATTTTGATTGAGAGTTAAGCATAGCACTGTCTCCGTAAATTACTCCAGGCCACTGGCATATATCATCAGTGCATACCATTTGCGAGGTGTCTCATACCACCTTTTGCCACGGGTGCAGGCTCCATACTACACTGGCAAGTCACCCCCTCTGAGATCAGGGCCAAGCAGTAGCGCGGTACAAGGGTATTTCAAAGATGATTTTGTATATCTCTATTGCTTCATCAAGGTACTTTTCAAACGTCCATTCGTATCTAGCACACAGTGGGCTTCAACCACGTAGATGGCAGCCATAAAAAAAATCTCATTTTTTTCGAAAGCGGACATTTTGAATGTATACGGTGACTGGCTGTTTGACGAATAATTGCATGGCATGGATGTAAACTTATTCAATTTCTGTCGTAGCATATGCAGTGCAGTTTTAATTGAGGTACAGCATTGGCGGAAGCATAGTTTTGAACTGCCTTGCGCAAAGTCATGGATAAGATTTTCAATCATTGCGCAAAAGTCTCATTGAAAATGTATCTAAAAAAAGCACTTCTTGTTGGTGTTAGGTGGAGGTTAACATATTCTCGTGAACATTGAAGTGAAATTCTGCCGCACGGTTCTCAATAACCCAGTGAGAGTTCATATGATGTAGAACCCGACCACCCATTTATTATCCGCCACAGTTACCTTGCAGAATTTGATACCTATAACGTGTTTCCGGATCTGAATTGCTCCTTTAGGCTTGATACACAAATTTCTAATGCGCATTGTCACTTCATAAAATTTATGAATGATATGTAGGATTTAACGTCCCAAAACCACCATATGAATATGAGAGACGCCGTAGTGGAGGGCTCCGGAAATTTCGATCATCTGGGGTTCTTTAACGTGCACCCAAATCTGAGCACATGGGCCTACAACACTTCCGCCTCCATCGGAAACGCAGCCACGACAGCCGGGATTGGATCCCGCGATCTGCGGGGCAGTAGCCGAGTACCTTAGCCAATTGACCACTGTGGCGGGGCTGTCACTTCATAAGTATCGAGCCGAAAAAGTACAAAGTAGATGAGAAACAAAAATCTCCACTGTTTCCATTGACGCGTATCAGATATCTGATAGTACGAGTTATAGCCGTGGTGTAGCATATATGCAGATTCTGCAACGCTACGACATGTTGATAGCTCATGTGTAGTCGTATATATCACCCGGAGATCATGCACTTTTATTTTTCTGCACGCCGCGGATACGCTGATATCTACCCACTCGCAGATGATCGCGTCAAATGCATTCTTACCTTGACTAAAATGGCAGATCAAAAAGTTCCATCGACAAGTGGTTACTGCAACCAGCCCACAACGAATAGCAGTGTT
The DNA here is from genome assembly GCF_043290135.1 of Rhipicephalus microplus. Taxonomy (NCBI): domain Eukaryota; kingdom Metazoa; phylum Arthropoda; class Arachnida; order Ixodida; family Ixodidae; genus Rhipicephalus; species Rhipicephalus microplus. The sequence continues at coordinate 314,633,412 of NC_134710.1, read as the reverse complement.
TTCGCAAACAGGACGCATCAGGTTATTCAAACTGCACACTCTACGCACAATACTCTCAGTTTCACAGTTCGTAAAGGTGAACCAGTATTGTCGATGCCTGTCAACGTACACTACACGCCACAATCAACGCTGCATATTTTCGAAGACGATGCCGCGGTTAGAGGCCGCCTTATGTGTTCACTTCTCCGAGATAAGCAGCCAGCCATCATAGAAAATCATTCATCACGAACTTTACCACACACCTAGATGTTCTCTGACACAAACCACAGCTAGTGTTGCCACTGTGAGATCAAGATTAAGCTTTCAAAAAGAAAAAGAACTTGCCCCAAGCTCCGAGTGACTGCACCCCACTCAGCCACCGGCGGGAGTGTTTTGCCAACCACCGCTCTGCACGTGCACCGGTGACGTTAGGCTGGGACGTACCTCGATAGAGGTCTATTGTACTTGGAGTTAGTCCCTGCCCAACATACCATGACGATAGTTTTAGCGCGGTAACAGAATGATGACACAGAGAAAAGAAGGACACGAAGTACACGATGGTTACGAGCGCTACGGACACGAGTGCTAAGGACACGAACGCTTGTGTCCTTCTTGTCCCTGTGTCGTCATTCTCTTCTCGCGCTATAACTATCTTCTAGACATACCAACTAGCCCAAGCTGCCACACATGCCTAACATGCGTCGCGAAGGGAGTGGAGGCAGTGACGTGAACTTTTCCAGCACATTCCCAAAGCATGTGCCGCAGTGTGGCCTTTTCCCTGCACGCTTTACGCGCGTCCGTCGGGTATAGGTGAGGATAGCACAGGCGTAAGATCACCGGGCTGGGGTACGTATTTGTTTGTAACACCCTCAGAGTTACAGTTTGTTTTTGTCCAATTTGTTGCGTGGTGGTGGCTATTTGCGTCTGTTTATTCTATATTATTGTGTGATGTCGTTGAATGTGGTCATGCGATCACCCCACGACAATTCCACTTGTTGTTGTCATGTGTATAATGTCATCGCCCCACTCTCGGAGGTGAAGGCGGCCACTGAATCGGCCGCATCTCTGTGAGTGAGATTTTGAGCGGCGATGTGGGCCACCTGGCTACCTGCGAGCGTTACGCTGGTGTGTGCTGGGGTTCACGAAAGGAAGGCATTCGAATTTTCAGTTTTGAGATACGAAGACGCCGAGGCCATAGTTTGATTGTAGTATCCGAGCCGACAGACACAAGATGCGACAACGCGCGTAGCCACGGAAGGCAGCTTGAGAGTCCTTGATCATTTCCGCAGCCGCCGGTGCTACGACCAGTGCAGATCAATTGTCGCCTCTTCAGCTGCCTCTGTGTGTTCCGTACGCACCATGGCGCTCGTGATGCATTTGCCTGTACAATTCACAACGGCGATAATGTGAGCACGCCTTCCCCCTGAGTCTCACAGTGCGTCCGCGTATACCACTTCGTCAATGTTGCTATACATTTTTGGAGGTCCTTCGATCTTTTGTTGTGGCGGCCGACGTGGTGTGTGGCATGCATCTTCCTGGCGAGTGTTGGGATGATGAGATGGTCGCAGATCATGATGGAACCATCGTCTTCTCCCCGCATTGCGTGTCGTATGTTTTGCCTTGAAATTCGAGGATGCGCCTGCCCGTCTTGGACTTGGACATTCGCTCGTATTGTGCAACGTTGTGCGCCTCGATCAGTTAGTCTAGGGTGCGGTACAGGCCCAGCTCGAAGAACATGTCGGTCCTCTTGTAACAGGTATGCCAACCGCCCTATTGAACGTCTTGCGAATCAGGCAATTGACCTCGTTTCGTTTGGACGCCAGCCATTTTAGATAAGGGGCGACGAACGTTAAGTGACTGATTACGTACGCCTGTACGAGGCGGACCGCACAGCTTTCCCGCGTACCGCTGCGTCTGTTCGTTATGCAGCATAAAAGTCGAATCAAGTCGTCTGCCGAACGTTTAAGTCTTCGAACTGACTCACCGTTGTGACCGTTGGCCTGCAGATGTACTCCCAATATCCATATGATCTCAACGCTTGGTATGGGAACGCCGTCTGCCGTTATTACTCTGATTTCTGATCTGCCTCCACCGAGACGGACGGCTTTGCGGCCCCTTCTCGTGGGTGTGTATAGCAATAGCTCGGACTTAGCAGCCGAACATTCGAGGCCCGTACTTCTCAAGAATTCCTGAACCGCGTCCACGCCCATCTGCAGCATTCGCTCCACGTGGCCATCACAGCCTCCTCCGAGGACTTAGAGGGAGATGTCGTCCGCGTAAAGGCTTTGATGCAGACACTCAATTGTGGCTCGTTTTTCGGGTAGCCCAAAAAGGACGAGGTTTCGGAAATGAGCTTAGACGTGTTTACTATGGGAATTAACGAACATATTGCCACCATTGATGAACGAGCCACTGTGGCTCATACGCGTTTTTGGGGACGAAGAAGAAGAGAACATCTTCGTTGCTCTGGTTCAAATGAACTCCTGGCTGCTGGTCTTGTTTTGTTCGTGACATTACTGGTGGAGACGCTGGGTACGTGTACTTCGGCTGTGTCGGCCATCGTGGAGACAGCTACATCTCCCAGAGCAAGAATCAGCCGCCGCCTGCGTGGATTACCCCCTGAATTTTGTCCCTTGATCGACACCCAGAAAGATGGCAACTGCGATGACAAGCCAGGCGGTCCAAACCAGCGATGGCCATGATTCTCTTCTCGCCCATGTTTTTCACGTGCCACAGACACCAAAGCCGTTCCATGGAGACATCTTCGAGGACGTTGATGACTGGCTAGACCACTTTGATCGGGTTGCCAGTATCAACGAATGGGACGATGTTCGCAAGCTGCGCCGAGTTTATTTCTACTTGGAGGATTCTGCGAAGACGTGGAACGAGAACCACGAGGGCTCCTTTGCAACATGGCAAGAGTTTAGCCGACAGCTCCGTGACGCCTATCGCAACACCGAAAGGAAGGAGAGGGCCGAACAAGCCATATCCAGCAGAAACCAACGGCCGAACGAACGTGTATCCATGTTTGTCGAGGACATGCTTCGACTCTTCAAGCGCGCGGACCCTGCCATGCCTGAGGAAAAGAAGGTGCGCCATTTGATGCGCGGAGTGAAAGAACAGCTTTTCGCTGGGCTCGTGCGAAATCCACCGACGACAGTCGCCCAGTTCATCAGTGAGGCAGCTACGATGGAACGTACGCTGCAGCAGCGGTCGTCTCAATACGAACGCCAAATCCCGGCCGCCACATGCGCTATCGGCTCTGACAGCGAGAGACAGACCCTCGCAGACTTCATTCGAAGTATCGTTCGGGACGAATTGCGACAGCTGCAGGCAGTGGGATCCCATCCACCTGTGTCAGCCCTCGCGGATGTAATCAGACAAGAAGTCCGGCAGGCCGTCACGCCCCTAGCCCCAATCGCACCGCCGATTCCCGAGGCCCCAGTCCTGACATACGCAGCGGCATTGCGATCCCCTGCGCCACCGGCTACAGATACTGCTATGCGGCCAAGGTACCAGGCTATGCAGCCATTTCACGACACTGCTTCAAGCCCACCTCTCGGCTCAAGGTTTTCGAGCCCACCCACCTATTCGCCGTCTATCTCAAGACAAAGTGGTAGCAAGGCAAGCATGTGGCACACCTCGGATAAGCGTCCACTCTGCTATCACTGTGGCGAAGCGGGTCACGTATACCGGAACTGTCAATACCGGCAACTAGGTCTCCGCGGCTTCCACCCTGATGCTCGATGCCCGCGCTGTGGTGAGCGCCCCCGCGAAATTGAAGCCTATATCACGGGCCAACGTACTCCTTCGACTATTCGGCACCACCAGTCGAGATCACCATCGCCTCGCCGGTCTACGTCACCCAGTTTGCCCTCATCGTCTTCCGCTCCTTTCAGGAACCGGTCACCAAGTCCCCGCAGGGGAAACTAGGAACGGCGACTTCTGGGGGTGAAGTCACGGCCCGGCGAACTGTAAAAGACCCTCCTTCGACGCAACGACCAGACGAGGGCGATTCCGGTTTTGCAGTGTTCTCTGACAGCAAAAAGATTGTTTCTGCCGAAATTGCCGTCTTCGTCGACAATCATGCAGTTAACGCCCTCGTCGACACCGGTGCCGACTATTCCGTAATGAGCGCAACACTGGCAACTGAACTGAGGAAGGTTACCACGCCTTGGGAAGGACCTCAGTTGCGCACGGCAGGTGGCCATCTGGTGACGCCTACTGGTATGTGCACGGCACGCATTCGAATACGTACGTCAACATTTGCGGGCTCTTTCCTCGTATTGCGCGTGTGCTCCCGGCCAGTCATTCTAGGAATGGACTTCCTTCGTGAATACTGTGCCGTTATCGACCTCCGTGAATTACTTGTGTCGTTCGAGGATCCTTTTTGCGCTGCAACTGACACTACGCAATTCCGGAAAGGAGCGCTCCGTGTTACCGACGATTCTCTGACTCTCCCACCTCGAAGCAGCCTCTTTGTCAAAGTAGAATTGGGACAGGACCTGTCTGACGCGGTAATTGCAGAGGCCAATTTGTCTCTCCTTATTTCACATCAAACCTGTGTTGCCCGAGGAATCATTCAGCCTAGCAATAGGCATGCTCACCTGCTGGTCACAAACTTCAGCGACGAACATTGCCACCGAACGAGACACACTGCCATTGCATATTGTGAAGAACTTGCCGATGCCGATGGTCCATCTACGTTAGCTTCATTTTCGTCGAATGGGCACCCTGACGAAGCCTTCGTGAGCACTCTCGACGTAAACGAGAGACTACCTCGGCTCAACGAGAAAGCCTTTTGCGTATACTCGGCTCATTTCAAGACTGTTTTGCCACTACGTAAAAGGTTAAACAGACACCACTTGCTCAACATCGTATCATCACGGAACCTACTGAGAGACCCATCCGACAACATGCCTATAGGGTGTCGCAAAAAGAGCAAGATGCTATACGTGACCAAGTCCAGCAGATGCTTCAGGACGACGTCATTCAGCCACCGACCAGTCCCTGGGCGTCGCCAGTTGTGCTAGTAAAGAAGAAGGATGGTACGTTGCGTTTTTGCGTTGATTACCGTAAACTGAACAAGGTCACCAAAAAGGACGTTTATCCTCTACCCCGGATAGATGACTCGTTGGACCGTATACGCATCGCTAAATATTTTTCCTCCATGGATTTGCGTAGCGGCTACTGGCAAATCGCAGTGGACGAGCGCGACCGCGAAAAGACGGCGTTTATTACTCCCGACGGTCTGTACGAGTTTAAAGTGTTGCCTTTCGGTCTATGCTCAGCGCCAGCTACTTTTCAAAGAATGATGGATACGGTTCTCACGGGGCTCAAATGGCAATCATGTCTTGTTTACCTTGATGACGTCGTGGTCTTTGCAGACACGTTTGAACAACACGTCCAACGCCTTCGTGCAGTTCTTCAGGCAATTCGAACAGCGGGGTTGTCTCTCAAACCCGACAAATGTCATTTTGGATATGAAGAACTGAAGTTCCTTGGTCACGTTGTGAGCCATGCTGGCATCCGCCCAGATCCCGAGAAAACCCGCGCCGTTGCCACCTTTCCCGTGCCCACAAATAAGCGCGACCTACGCCAATTTCTGGGGCTCTGTGCGTATTACAGGCGTTTTGTCAAAAACTTCTCGAAGATTGCTGAACCCCTCAACAAGCTTACAAAAGACGGTGTCTCGTTTGTTTGGGGTCCCGATCAGTGCCATGCGTTCGACACCCTCCGAAACCTCCTCCAGGCTCCGCCTGTACTTGGTCATTTTGACGAAAGCGCTGACACGGAATTACACACTGACGCCAGCAACGTTGGACTAGGAGCGGTATTAGTTCAGTGGCAAAATGGCGTCGAGCGCGTGATCGCTTATGCGAGCAGAACGTTATCCCCATCGGAGAAAAACTATTCTGCAACAGAAAAGGAATGCCTCGCTGTTGTCTGGGCCATAACAAAGTTCCGCCCATACTTGTATGGCCGCCCATTCAGGGTAGTTAGCGACCACCATTCCCTTTGTTGGCTCGCGAATCTCAAAGATCCCTCAGGTCGTCTAGCACGATGGAGCCTTCGGCTACAAAATTTCGATGTCACCATCGTCCACAAATCTGGGCGGAAACACACCGACGCCGACTGTCTCTCACGTGCACCGGTCGAAAATGCCAACACTGACCTTGAAGACGACGACACTTTTCTTTCTGCCGTATCAGCGACCAGCTTAGCTGAGCAACAGCGTCACGACTCGGAGCTCGTCCCGCTCATTGACTACCTGGAAGGACGCAATTCCCACCTTCCTCGAAGCTTTGCGCGCTCACTATCTTCCTTTTGTTTCCGTGATAGAGTGCTTTATAAAAAGAACTTTCATTCTACACAAGCTATGTATCTGCTTGTTGTGCCAACTACGCTTCGTGGTGACATTTTACGTGCATGTCACGATCAGCCATCATCCGGACACCTCGGCTATACGCGCACGCTGCAACGGATTCAACGCTCCTACTACTGGCCACGTCTCGCGAAGACTGTGAAGCACTACGTTCGCACATGTCGCGACTGTCAGCGACGTAAGATTCCACCTTTACGACCAGCGGGACTACTGCACCCAATTGGCCCACCAAAGGCGCCCTTTCATCAGATTGGCACCGACTTGCTGGGGTCATTCCCCACGTCTTCGTCTGGAAACCAGTGGATCGTCGTCGCTACAGACTACTTAACACGCTACTGTGAAACCAAGGCACTTCCAAAAGCCACCGCAGCAGATGTCGCCCAATTTTTTGTTAACAGCACCGTCTTACGTCACGGTGCTCCAGCTGTCGTCATAACTGATCGTGGGACAGCTTTCACCGCAGAGATGCTGCAGGAAGTTTTGCGATTAAGTGGCACGGAACATCGTAAAACAACGGCTTACCACCCGCAAACAAATGGGCTGACTGAACGACTCAATAAGACAATTGCAGACATGCTGTCAATGTATGTGGACATCGATCACAAGAACTGGGACACCATACTTCCCTACGTAACTTTTGCTTATAACACTGCTGTTCAAGAAAGTACCGGTTTCACACCTTTTCGCTTAGTCCACGGTCGCGACGTCACGACGATGCTCGACGCCATGCTTTTGCCCGACAACTTAGGAATATACCACACGGATGCCGCCAAATTCGCGCAGTGCGCAGAAGAGGCCCGTCAACTTGCTCGTCACCGTATTCAACGTCACCAAACCGCAGACGCGCGCCGCTACAATCTTCGCCACCGTGAAGTTATTTTTAAGCCAGGTGATGAAGTCTGGGTGTGGACCCCTATCCGACAGCGTGGACGTTCCGAAAAGCTTCTTCGCCGCTACTTCGGCCCTTACAAGGTTGTGCGACGTCTCAGCAACGTCACTTACGAGGTTCTACCACAAGGCAATTCGAGACGTTCCCGTTTCACCCCGCAAACTGAAGTCATTCACGTTTCACGTCTCAAGCCGTACTTTTCGCGCTGTGAATCGCCAGTGAGTGACTGACTTTATTGGTAACTTCGCGTCTTTCTTTTTGTTTCGTCTTTTCCTTACATTTTTCCTATTTTTCTTATTTATCATTTAACTTTTGTCCCCACAACCAACTACGTTATCTGCCTTACGCCATTCATTTTGCTCGCATGCTAATTTTCATCTAATTTTCTTTTCTTTTTTGCCTTCATGTACAGCATCGAGACTTTGCTTCTTGGGAGAGGGGGTAATGCCACCATTGATGAACGAGCCACTGTGGCTCATACGCGTTTTTGGGGACGAAGAAGAAGAGAACATCTTCGTTGCTCTGGTTCAAGTGAACTCCTGGCTGCAGGTCTTGTTTTGTTCGTGACAATATAAACTTCTTTTAAAGTCCGGCAGTATTCTTCCGGGTGATGCGGGGAAACTGGGAATTATTCTTGTCCCTTTCCACCTTCCGTCCATTATGATGCTGGTGGCTCAGGTGGCCGCTAGAAGTCCTTGGACCCGGGTGGCATCTTCTGCTTGCTGGACGGCCCCAATCTGGTCGGCCTGCTCGTCGCTGGTGAAACGAAAATTCTTTTGTGGCCTTGGCCGTCCATGGCGAGATCTGCACTCATCTTTCCTACATTTTTGTTGCGGGCGAAACTGACTTCAAACTTCTTGAAAGCGAACTTGTCACTTAGCTAGCCGCATACCATTTGCACCTTCAGGCTGAACTGGAATGCGTTTCAATGATCGCCTGCTTAAGTTGCCAAGAATTTTTTACTGCCATTCTCAATTTCAGCAGTGATATTTTTATTTTGAGGAGTATTTCATACTTCACTATGATTGCCAACCAACAGCATCGATTTTTTAATTGTTTTCTGTCATGCTGATTGAACAAGGAGTGCTTTTTCTTCTTTCTCGTTTTTTTTTGTTTTTTTTGCAGAGCTCATTTTAGGAACCAGAGCTTATAAGGAAAGCCACAAACCACCCGAAGAATCGGGTGTGTGGTGACCTGTGCCCTCAATTTTTTTTCTTTCAAAGCATTTCTGGAAGACGCCAGTGTGGCCACACGGTGATTGGAAGGAGGCCTTTTTGCGTTTCCTTTCGCATTCATTGTTTTGTTCGTTCTTCTTTCTGCTTTTCCTGTGTTTTTAGCAAACACTTAACCTTCAACTGGAAGTAAGCGCTCGTCTTCATTGTTTCTGTGTTACCCTCCTGCTTTGTGCTAGGCCTTTTTAGCAAAACTGGAAACCAACTGGTCTGAACAGTTCTTCTGTACAGTTCAAATGTTCTCATGTGCTGTTCTTGACTTTAGTTCTTGACTTTTGCTTGGTCACTTGATCACCTCTTTTCGAATTCTCAGTTAATAACAACGTAAATAAATTGTCGTTTTTACGAGCGCCTCATCTGACTTGTTTGACGAAGGGTTCTTGGACGGGGGCCCGCTAACAAACTGAGACACCTAGACCCGGAGTCGCAACAACTTCCTTCTTTCGTCAGGGACACATTCTGACTGCTGTGTTCGTCTAGCCTTGGCCGCAGTGCGTTAGTGGTAGTACAGTGTTTTTTTAAGTAACTCAGTAACGTGCTCATAACAACTTCGAAACTATAATGGGTTACGTGCAGGTGGCGGTCCCAACCGGTGGTACCCGCTGCGCATTTGAGTCCTTGTTTGCTGACGCACTACGCTTACAGCAACTAACAGTATCGATGTGAATTGTATTTGCTATAACACAAATTTGTGCTGCTCTGCAGCGGCAGAGCAACTTTTCTCCTTCGCATGTTTTCTGTTGAGGCCGTACCGACGATGACTAGATGACGACCCATTTGAGAAGCTACTGCTGCTGAAAAAGCATTTGACGCGCCAAACGGTTCAACAAAACAATTTTGTGTTAAATAAAACATATGTTTTCTCGATTCGTTTGTTTATGGTTCGAGCGCTTTGCTTGAACCATGCCACCTTTAGCATAGCTAATACTGTTGCCGCCTAGTGTCCCAATTTAAGTGTACAATGCGTGTGACTCTTGCTTTCATACAGCATAGTTTTTTCTTAATCGCACTCAAAGTACGGAGATAAAAAGTGAATAAATATAATTGCGAGTTTTTCTGCAGTGCGCATTTTGAATAATCTGCTGCACGTAACAAATGTCTCTACGGTTTATGACTACATCAGGATCTAGAAAGTTATTTCAGTATCTGTATCGTTTCTCACTATCTGTATTTTAGGATTCCAAACCGTGCATTTCGATATCTGTATTCCGGAATAATTTTTCGGGTATCTCTTCCTAGCCCTGTCTGAGATTTATCTTTCGAACATCATTTTAGTTCGAGGCGCCTCTTGAGCAATCCCTCGTCCCTCCAGCGTACTCAGTAGCGTCTTCCTTCTCATACAATGAAAAGTACTGTCCCATACAGATGCAAGCCAACTGCAGTTGGGTGATAATATAACAGGTAGCGTTGTACACTATCTGCGTCGTGATCGCCAATTCTCGATAGTTATACGGCGAGAACAGAAGGATGACAAACGGACAAGAAAGAGACGAAACGAGAAGGAGACGAGCCTTTTGTCGCGGTCTGTTCTCGCACTGTAACTATCGTCATGTCATACCAACTAGCCTTACCCACCACACGTCAGTTCTCGTCTAGTTTCTTAGATGGCACTTTTCCACAGAGATGTGTGCAATATGATGGTTTGTATGAATGGACACAAGAGAACATTGGAGGTGTCGCTGCTCTCAAACACTGCTGCTGCGCGGGCGGGGTGGGGATCACGCCGGCGCACTCGTTATCTCTCGTTTTCCATGATTGTCGCTGTACATTCGGATCGTGAGCGCAGGGCAGGGCGGGTCCAGAGACCGTGCGCTCTAAGGACGCCGATGAGAAACTTGCGCATAGAGAAGCGGACCCCGGAATGTGACAGCGGGAAGCGGCGAGGATCTTGGAGTTTTGTCGGGTGAGGTTCTGGAAGGATTCATAGTGTCATCGCAACATTTCCTGAGCTTCGCCCACTTCACCATCATCCGCGGAGATGCTGGAATTTTTTATTCTGCTTTAGGGTTAAGTACAGCGCACTATCCACAAATCTGAATTCTGAAGCCCATCCAAAGAGGAGATATGATCGACAGACAAAATTGAAAGCTACTTCTTGTTTAAAAGGACACTGTAGATAATTATTTCATGAAATGTTATGGGCTGACACACCGCAAATGTTTAGTTGTCCTATAGGCTTTAAAATACCAAGTATAATATTTCTAGTTCATCTACCAATATGTAGATCTACCATTAAGCGGAAACTCTTAACAATCAATTAGAATCTGAATTGCTCTACCAGGATCATATAGAACAAATAAGTCATCTTTTAGTTATTTCATTTCCAACGCGAGTAAGTCTTATATGATTGAAAATAGAGCCTATAAATATAAAAACTCCATGGCTGCTATTGAAAACATGCCTCGCCTTGTGATTTTTCTGGACTTTCTGCCGCTACTCAAAACGATTTTTCTTTGGAATTTCCTACATATGTTTCGAGTGTGATCAGAAGAAGTGCGGCAGTCGCCACTTCTTAAAATACCAATGCCGTAGACGAGCATTGGTGTAATTTTCAGAAACAACGTCAATTACAACTAATACACAACAGACAAGCAAAATAAAGGGGTTCTTATTTGCCATCATTATGATATAATTTTTTGGGAAATAAAACAATGAAAAGATAACTTGCCACTGACGCGGACCCACTGTGTGACCTTCGAATAACGGTGTCGCTGCTCCACCTACTGGGCTACAGCGGTGGTCATCACCCCATTCCTTTTACGATGTAATGCACGTAAGTACGTCTATTATATATATATATATATATATATATATATATATATATATATATATATATATATATGTGTGTGTGTGTGTGTGTAATGATAACCCATCATCACGTAACAAGACTTAACAAAAGCGGAATGGCGTCACACGAAGCAACCTCAGTGCATAATCTTGCCCCTATACTAATACTAAAGTAGTCAGGACTAATTATTGTTAGTTGACTAACTATTTAGTCATGATTATGGTTGTAACTCAAAAAGTAGTCACCTAATTTTTGAAATGTCTATGAAGCAGCGGTGCACAAGTGAAAACGATATGTGTGTGTGACACTTGCAACAACATAATATTTGCATGCGAATCTTTTTTCGTAAACAAAAAAAGCCCGTGAAATGTGATAAAAACAACACGTGACTGCGCTGCCACCCACAAAAAAAGCAAAACCTTGGAATAGGCTTACTGGAAGCAACCACTTTGCCTCTCTTTTGTGTCCATAGCCAGCCTTTTCCACATTGGCGAGGATACAGGTCGAGTGCCATCAACTGTGTCGCAGTGTTCCAGGCATTCTTTAGGCTCGTTTGTAGAGTACGATCCACTCTTAGGATAAACACGCCAACGAGTGGCCGCGGCCCGCGTGGCGCAAACTGGTGGCGAGATTTGTAAACGTAGTGCACGCGGATGAAAGCGTGAAGGTGGCGCTTGGCGAGTTGCGTGTGCTGCTTTCCGCCCCTACGCTTGCCGAGCACTTTCGTTTGTCTGCGGGGCGATTCATGCCACCGCTGCTCTGTCGGCGCCCCGTCATGTTGCCAGCAGGCACATAAAGGGTCCAGCTTGCTTCTTGTGTTTCATTTCGCCAGTTTTGAAACGTTGTAATTGACAACCACAGCAGTGAAATTCGGTATAAAGGCGATATACAATGAAAAGCCATGAAATTTTATTTAGACGCATGTTCATAAGCGTTTAAAAATCATAAAATTTAAAATAAAACATCGCAGAACAGCGGTACAATTATGAGCGACGCAGTGGAAGCGCCAGAAATTTCAACCACCTGTACTTGCATTCAAAGTACACGGGCCTCGAATATTCCCGCATCAATGGATAATGCGGCTGCCGCGGCTGGGATTTAATCCCGTGACCTCAGGCCAGCTGTCGAGTACCAATAACTTCTATACTATCGTGGCGAGTTAATAAAACACTTGATGAAATCTCTTCGAAGGATCAAGACGGCGTGATCCCTATGTTATGGCTCTGCCTTGCTACATCCCGGCAAATATTAGTGTTGACATTTGAAATCGTGTGAGGTTTGGAATAAAAAAGCAACATCTGAGAAAATTCCATATTTCTTAATTGCGATAATATGCACTTCTATGAAAAGTACGATGCTTCCCCAATATGCCCGCGCATGAAAAAAGAAGTGCGTAAAACACCAAAGAGAAAAGTTATTCGTCATATTTTTGTGACAAAAGATGGGGAAGGCCAAATCTGCGAACTCTTAACGTTAGAAGAATAAAATGCTTTGTTCAGTATCGGCTGATGTCACGTCCAGCGTCGAGTACGATCGTCATTCTTGCAGGCGGAGATATGTACAGAGCTACCGTGAAGGATGAATCGTGCTTAAGCTGCTCCCATTCTTCCTTTACAGAAGCGCAGACGTCATACATAGATTTGACGCGGAGAGTTTAGTGAAGGAGAGCAGATTTCGTTCCCTCACACGATTTTAAGTAAGGTGAAGCCAGGTGACGGGGAGGAAGGAGGTAAGGACCACATAAGTACTGTCACGGTTTTCAGTGGCCTGTTTACTACGGCAGCGACAGTGCGCTGACCGTATTCTTTAGTAAAGAGCTTGACCATGAGAAGCCTTTCATTCTCAGGTGCCCTTGCCATGCCACATATAAGAGCAGGCACCACCGATAATTTGTTCAGCGAAGGTTTACGCCCGCAGCAGTGGAATTCTGTGAAAGCGATAACGAAGCCCATCACTTGCGTAACCTGCAGGGCCAATGCTCACAGAAACGTAAGTCGTAAGCTTAAATTTGAACAACATTCGAACCAGCCGGCTGCCTTTGATAACAAACAACAAAATTGGTGCTTCATGCAACGATAAAAGGCGGCTTCTTCCAACCACTGAAACATAGCACGGTGTTAGCGCCGGGTTCGATTCATGGCTGCGGCAGCTGTATTTCCGATGGAGGCGGAAATGTTGTAGGCCCGTGTACTCAGATTTGGGTGCACGTTAAAGAACCCCAGGTGGTCAAAATTTCCGGAGCCCTCCACTACGGCGTCTCTCATAATCAAATGGTAGTTTTGGGACGTTAAACCCCACAAATCAATCAATCAATGGTGTTAGCGCGCGCCGAGCACTATAGGCGAAGAAGTAGGAGATGACGCAGGGCACGAACCACTCTCGCGATTCCGTGCGCATGCTTCGCGTTTCCAAATCTCGCCAGCAGTTGGTGCCATGCCGGCCGTGCTCTGTGGTGTTCCCTCTAACAGTGAACTATACTGTACATCGCTATCACCATTCATAGCCCACAATCAACTGTTCTCATTCATAGCGTGGCCTGATCACTGTTCTGATTAAAGCGATTGTAGCTTGACTGTGTATACGATCAAGGTGGCATGTTTCTTCGGACGGAAAGTAGAAAACACCCGCTATCCACATTTTTTTTCTTTTTAAAGTTCATTTGTTGCTACTGGCTACGTCAAAGTGAGCTTCTTTGAGGGCGATTTTTTCTCATGCGCGCAGTATTCGAGTCTTGATTTATTTCTTGTAATTCGCGGGCTTTCATTGTTAGCAGAAAAAAATGTGCACGAAATTAGTATAAGTTGTTCAGTGTAGACCAAAGTGATGTTTGAACATGCGCACATTTGCCTTATTGACATTTTGATAATTAGGCAAGTATTTCTTGATGCGAAGCATTTCTTAGCCAACTTCGGCGACGTTGATCTATCCACATATCTATATAGCCACCAACAACATTTTGTTCTCCTAGCCGTTTCGATAAACGGATCAATGTTGAAATTGGCACAGTGGCATAACATGAGTGTATGACTTGCTCAAATTACTAGTCGTAACATAAAAAACATGACCTATGAATATCATAAATGTCATGATTTACATGGCATGGCCTTGCTGCCCATGCGGTGGTTTCGCTCATATAACACATTGCAAGACTGGTAAGGTACGACATGACTGCATGCCATACATAAATATCTGGCGCCGAGGGCTAAATTATTACATGCATGTCACATGAGTCATGACTACATGCCACGCTCAGGCTGCGCTCACAGTCGTTTCGCTAGCTTCAGAAATACAAAAATTAGTTTTACGTGACGTGAACGAAAGATGATGGCAAATGACACGTCCAAACATGATAATCATGGCATGCGTGTCATGTAAAACATGGCTACATGCAATGCTCATAGCGTTCACATACACCAAATTTGGTATTACGTGACGTGCATAGACGACGAGCACAAATGTCTGGCGCAAGCTTGATAATCATGACATGCATGTGATGTACCGCATGATTTACTTATCCCGCTCATGGTGCGCTTGCGGCCAGATCGCTAGCTTAGTATACATCATATCAGCCTACCCCTGCGAAGCAAGGGCGGCAGTATACAACGCTCCTATGTACGTCCAAGTACCGTATTCGCGAAGTGACGTCAACATATTGTTGAAATCGCTCATGCGCAAATGCGCTGCCACTTACTGGTCGCTAGCAGATCACCGGAATATGCGTCTGCGGGAAACAGACCCCGGTATGACTTTTCGTCTTCCGGACAAATTCAGCCGAAGACATGCTAATATACTGCACCAGATTCACCTGAGCGTCGCCTTCACTCGCCACTACACCCATCTAATCTGCCTTGTGGACAGCCTGAATTGTGAGCGCGTTCAAGTGCGCGAAACTTTAGCACACATTTTTTGTGACTGTGCATTATACGTGGCGCAAAAAAACATGCTAACTGCAACGTTTGCAAGCATCGGGCGATTGCCATTGAGTGAAAGCCACATATTGTCAGCAATGAAGGACCAAACAGTGTCAAAAAGTGCTACAATGGCTGTTTTAGATTTTATAAAAAGCACTGGATTAGATACTAGACTGTAGGGTAATATGCTAAGTGGCTACTGTACATACTCACCACCTCTCTTGTCCCCATCATCACCCTTCATCCCTCTTTCCTTCTACTTCCCTTATCCGCTGTGTAAAGTAGCAAGCTAGAGCGACATAGCTCAGGCCGACCTCTCTGCCTGCTAATAAATTCTCCCTCACTCACACACTACCCCTGCTGGTGCTGTTATTACAAACGCTAGTGGTGCCGTTGTTAAGCGACTACTAAGGACATATTTGAATATTATCTAGATACGTGAGTATGCATAACAACATTGCTACTTGTGTTTACTGTGTACTACGTCCGTCCGCCTCGTAACGTTGTGCTGATGTTATAGAGACATATCAACCTTCCTCTTTCGTGCTTCACATATCATCGATGCCCACTGTCTGTGCAATATGCCAGTTTTTTAGTTACAAATATGATTACAATCCCTAATTAGGTGTCATTACCAAGACATTAGCTGCAGCTAGTGCACGGGAATTCATATCCTCTATATTGTGTGTCTTCAGGTGACGCCATACTTTTTTGTAAATTGCACTGTGATATATATATATATATATATATATATATATATATATATATATATATATATATATATATATATATATATATATATATATATATATATATTTATGTATATATATATATACATATAGATATATACATACATATACATATATATATATATATATATATATATATATATATATATATATATATATATATATATATATATGCGGCACAAAAAGAGGTCGACAAACTTGAGAAAAAACACTAGTTTTACTAACGTTTCGGCAGGTGGGCCTGCCTTCGTCGGAGTGAATGGTTACACATGACACACAGGGCACATATATAAGCCGCTTCTTTGCGTATCACACGGATAAGTCATTATCAGTAGTTTAAGAAACAAGATTATATATCACCAAAGATACGTCACTATAGTGCATATACAGCTGAAAACGCGTATCATTAAACAATAGTGAATTGGCACGTATTAGATACCTTACTTGTTGTGTGGAATGAAGCAGGTCTGAAAAATAACAGACTTCGCACGCAGTAGCTCACTTGGTCATACGTTCTGCGGGATAATCACAGCCTAAAAACATCCAGTAAGCCTTTATAAAAGACAAAGAAGTTTAGAGAGATAAACAAAATCACAAAGCAGACAGAGCAAAATGATTACGAGTAAAATGGTGAAGAGACAAAGGCCACCTACATTATGTAGGTTATATTTCACAATAGGCCAACATTGTGCAAAGAATATACACTTGTCAGTAAAACAAAAAAGCGATTTACTAAGGCAATATGCAAGTAAACGTACCCGGGCTCTCGTTCATTCCGGGCAGATAGTGTTTTGAATTTATGAATTAAAAATGACTCTTTTACTTCGCGTTCGTTGAATGATATAAAACCCAATTCCAGTATTGTAGCTATCATGTTACTGAATTAATGACCTGCCTCGGTGACATGCCTTGAAATCGGTAAGTTAGGAAGAGCATGCACATGAGCTTTATGATTATTGAAACGGTATTGAAAAGCAGTTTCAGTATGACCTATGTATTGTACATGACAGATTGAACATTCTATCAAATATACGACATTGGCAGTATCACAAGTGAAACTGCACTTAATTTTGAACTTGAATTTTGTCGCAGTAGTGGCTTCCAGTGTTGTTGTGGTCATGCGTGCACACACTTTACAGCGGGGCTTTTTAAAAGGACGACAACCAAGCGTCTGGACGTTATTGCTCTGTCTGGTTTTAGAGGAAGTTAATAAATCTCGCACATTTTTGCCTCGTGTGTACACAACACGTAGTGGTTCTGGAAACGCTTTTGCAAGGCGTTCGCTGTGCATAGGTATGTTGTGGTGTTTACGGAAAATAGAAACGACGTTAGGTGCCGATGCGTTATGGGTTAAAACCAGGTTAACCTGTGAATGACTTTTAGGATTTTTCTTGGGGATGCAGAGTTCAGTACGGTCTTGTGCGTCAGCACGCCTTAAAGCGTCATCAACTTACTTGGGCGGACATTTCTGTTTAAAAAGTGCAGTGCGTGGCTGGTTACAGTTATTGTCAAAGTCAGATATCGCAGAGTAAATTCGCTTAAAGCGTAAAGCCTGGCTGTAAGGTATGCTGGATTTGCAGCGCTTTTGTGGCTGCTTTGAAAATGTAAATACCTCTATCTGTCTGTCGGCTTGCGGTAAAGTTTACTGCTTAATTTGGCATTATCGAGACATACTGTGACATTGAGAAAGTTAATGGTCTCTAGTGAATATGTGTGCGAAAAGGACATTCAAGGGTGAGCATTTTTAAAGTCCGAAATAAAAGACAAAAGTTCCTCCTCTCCATGTGGCCAAAACATGAATATGTTGTCAATAAATCTTTTATAATAAAAAGGTTTTAGCGAACAACCCGACAAGGATTTGTTCTCAAGGGATCCCAATAATATATTCGCATAGCTTGGCCCGATATTAGTGCCCATAAACGTACCACTTACTTGAACATAATGCACTCCATTGAATTCAAAGTTGTTGTACTGAAGAATAATTTCAAGCAGTATAGCTATAGTGGAGCTATCAATGGACTTGTCGAGAGCGTAGTGATCGTAAGCCTCAACCACGGACCACATACCATCCAAGTGCGGTATGCTTGTGTAGAGAGACGCAACATCTAGAGTGACAAGGAGAGCGTTGTTAGGTATAATAAGGTTGGTAATATTGAAAGGAAGTCGTTAGTATCTCGCAAATATGACTGGAACGTAGGGGGTGTCTGGTGTATCAGGCTATGTACGTAACGGGACAAGTTTTCTGTCACGGTACCTATGCCGGAAAGAATTGGGCGACCAGGATTGTTGTGTTTATGTATTTTTGGCAACAAATAGAACCTACCAGCTGCCGGACTAAGAGGGATCAGAGAAGCTGCCCTTTCATTTAGTTTTTTCTTCTTATTAGTTTTCTTATTGTGCCGTCTAATATCGCTTTATATTCCTCAGTCGGATCGGCCTCAAGTCGCCTATAAAAACAACTATCATCAAGCTGACTGTTCGCTTCAGCAATATATTTGGTCGTGTCCATGACAACGATGGCACCTCCTTTGTTCGCAGGTTTTATTGTGATGTCGGTGCGTTCGCCAAGGTTTGCTATAGCTTTTATTTCTAGGGTCGATAGGTTTCGACGAAAAGACTGGGGTTCATTATAAGCATGAATGATATCTCGCTGCACTGCTTTAATAAACATGTCCAAGTGTTTGTCACGTTGTGACCCCGGTGTCCAACGTTTAGCCGAGGGTAAAGCGGTTGGATCGTCGGCGTGAGTCGGCTGATCGAAGAAATATTCGCGTAGTCTCATATTTCGTGCGAAGTTGTCTAAATTCTTGTAAAACTGAAATTCATTATAGTTAGCACTTGCTGGACAGAAGCTTAAACCACGGGATAAAAGACTGAGTTCTTCTTTAGATAAGATAGCAGTTGAAATAATAATAATGTTGTCGGGTGCAGGTTTACATGTTTTTTCCTTGGCCGAAGATGGAGGCGTTGAGTTTCGAAGTTTTACACCATCTCTGAGAAACTTTTTGCGTTTTTGTGTGCTAAGCTCGGAACGTTTCTTTAGCTCATATGCTCTTAGGGACGATGATTCTTCAGGAGAAAGGCTAAACTGATCGAGTAGTGGGTGCTCCCTGTTCATCAGGGATTTCAGGGATGATCGATGATGGTTTAATACAATGTGTACTAGGTCAAGTGAGGCGTTCTTTAAGGTGTCAAACCACTTCGTCGCGTTGCACTTCGATATCTTTGATGTTGCTGGCTGTAGACAGGGACTTAAACTTCTAGGCGGAATGGAATCCGCTGAATATGCTTCTAGAGTAGACACATGTACCTCGTAACGGACACGTTTCTCGACAGACTTCCTAATTATTTGAAACTGCTTAGACTACTTTGAACTCACGATACTATTTGACAATGAGTGCTGCAGTCAATTATTCGGTTTTCTTTTTAAAACGTCTGAATATTTGCGTCGAAGTGGGTACCTGGAGCCCGTAAGGGAAAGTGCCGTCTTTTGTGGGTCTTGTGGAGCCAACTGGCTGATGTTCCTGGTGCGGAATTCCTCTGGGCAGAGCAGGAGTAGCATTTCTCGTTCCGGGGCACACAAGGATGATCCGATGACCGCTGGTTGGCGGACGCTGTAGACGTTGATTCGGCGAGCATGGCGTTGCTGCATGGCTCCTTCGAGGTGGGTTCGTTGCGAGAAGAACTGGCATGACCCGGGACACTTTTGGTCGGCCGGCTAGCCCCAGGTTGCCTTTTGCGGGTCTTGGCGGTTTGTGGCGTAGTCCGGTGGCTTCTTTGTGGGGTAAGCCCCCGAAGGTACTGGGGCGAAGATACAGCGTCACCCTAACTATTTGAAGTTGCTTCACTTCGGGAGTCGAAGCAAAGCTGGCGTGTGTGACTTGCCATCAGCGCGACGCCCTCAAGGCTCACGTGCAGTCCATCGGCTGCCAGTACTCGTCCAGGTGGCAGCCATTCGAACATGTGGTCCAAAAAAGACACATCCCTAGAGCGTTCGCACTGCTTGACCTTGTTCCTTCGTCAACAAGAACTCTGGTTCTACATGTCGGGAGCAACGACTTGGCAAAAAGAAGTGCTCAAGAAACCTTTCGGTGTTATCGCAACCTTCCACACCTAATCCGTGAAGAGCGACCCAAATAAGCCGTCTTTACGCCACGCTTGCCTTGCCAAGGGCCACGAAGCAACGTCGCAGAAAGTGGTCTAAACAGTTTCAAATAATTAGGAAATCTGTCGAGAAACGTGTCCGTTACGAGCTACATGTGTCTGCTCTTGAAGCATATTCAGTGACTTTCATTCCGCCTAGAGGTTTAATCTCTGTCTACAGCTATCAACATCAAAGCTATCGAAGTGCAACGTGAGGAAGTGGTTTGACACCTTAAAGAACGCCTCACTTGAGCTAGTACACATTGTAATTAACCATCATCAATCTTCCCTGAAATCCCTGATGAACAGGGAGCGCCCACTACTCGATCAGTTTAGCCTTTCTCCTGAAAAATCATCGTCCCTAAGAGCATATGAGCAAAAGAAACGTTCCGAGCTTAACGCAAAGAAACGCAAAAAGTTGCCCAGAGATGGTGTAAAACTTCGAAACTCAACGCCTCCATATTCGTTCAAGGAAAAAACATGTAAACCTGCACCCGACAACATTATTAATATTTCAACTGCTATCTTATCTAAAGAAGAACTCAGTCTTTTATCCCGTGGTTTAAGCTTCTGTCCAGCAAGTGCTAACTATAATGATTTTCAGTTATACAAGAATTTAGACAACTTCGCACGAAATATGAGACTACGTGAATATTTCTTCGATAAGCCGACTCCCGTCGACGATCCAACCGCTTTACCCTCGGCTAAACGTTGGACACCGGGGTCACAACTTGACAAACACTTGGACATGTTTATTAAAGCAGTGCAGCGAGATATCATTCAAGCTTATAATAAACCCCAGTCTTTTCGTCGAAACCTATCGACCCTAGAAATAAAAGCTATAGCAAACCTTGGCGAACGCACCGACATCACAATAAAACCTGCGGACAAAGGAGGTGCCTTCGTTGTCATGGACACGACTGAATATATTGCTGAAGCGAACAGTCAGCTTGATGATAGTTGTTTTATAAGCGACTTGAGGCCGGTCCGACTGAGGATTAAAAAGCGATAT
Source organism: Rhipicephalus microplus (assembly GCF_043290135.1). NCBI lineage: Eukaryota > Metazoa > Arthropoda > Arachnida > Ixodida > Ixodidae > Rhipicephalus > Rhipicephalus microplus. The sequence continues at coordinate 314,612,324 of NC_134710.1, read as the reverse complement.
TAGACGGCACAATAAGAAAACTAATAAAGGAGAAAAAACTAAATGCAAGGGCAGCTTCTCTGATCCCTCTTAGTCCGGCAGCTGGTAGGTTCTATTTGTTGCCCAAAATATATAAACACAACAATCCTGGTCATCCAATTGTTTCCGGCGAAGGTACCGTGACAGAAAACTTGTCGCGTTACGTAGATAGCCTTATAAACCAGATACCCCCTACGTTCCAGTCATTTCTGCGACATACTAAGGACTAAGGAAAACCAGGCGGACTCTATACAGGTGGTATAGACAGATACGATTCCAAAGGGGCACCAATATCTAAGACACGTAGAGTCCGGGACGGAAACCGACGTAGCCACGATGGCCGAGGTGATTCAGACGTAGAGTATATTAACATGCAGCGTAGCAGGAATAGGATGAAGTGGAAAGAGATATAATATCAGCTAAAGGAGGAGAGGCCCATAGTATATGGCTTTGTAGAAACACATTTTAGGGACATGGAGCAACCTCATAACAATCCGGCTATGCATGGGAATATTGTAATAAAATCTCTCTCTCTCTCTATCTCTCATCGTTCCAAGTGCTGTATGCTTCCTGAAACGTGCCTCTCGTCAGCCGATTAATCCGTAGTTTCACTACGTTTCATCTTGTATGATTTACGAGCACATGCATACCTCCATTAAGTGGCAAGGCGCCTGTGAAGTGTAGTGTATTTTTAAGCAAATGAAACTCCTTCTAACCCCAACTTCTCAAACAATCCCTCTCCTCGTTTCCGTCGAGAACACCCCTTCCGCGGTTTCATATCGACTAACACTCTTAGGCCATGTGCGCAATGCTGGAGATGCAAGGTCAGAGTCACAGCACCCCTACCTCCGTCAGGTGGCGAAACATGCTCAGAAACTCTCCCATTGCTTTTGCGATGAGTGAGAAGGCCATAAGAAAAAAAAAAGCACACGCAGGAGCAGTCTAGCCCAGCCTCAGTATAGACGTTGGACTCTGCCCAGGCGCCGCTGCAAAAAACGCCGCCACCAGCACCCCCATGAACGCGCCGGCCATATATGGGTAGTTCAAAAACAGCCTTCCGCAAGCGAATCGGCACAGTCCTTTCTCTTTCGTTTCTCTTGAGGCGCGGTTTCATGAAAATCGAGGACCTGGCAAACTTCTTTCTTCAATCAAACCTCGCTTCAGAAAGGTCGTCAAAACGAACTGCGTGTAATTGCGAAAGATGTTTCAATAATTTAGGCGTACTGCAACTGGCAATTTAAGTGTGTGGGAGCATCGGATGACATCGGGCCCGAGGTAAGCACCCCGACGTACTTTCTGTTAGGCCTAAATGCGTTAAACTTGGGCATACACCTGATGCCAAATCCTTGGAGATCATACACAAGCGATTTATTTTACGATCAGTGGTACGAAGTTCGCTTCACCAGACATGAATATGCTGGCGATTTTCACCTTTGCAGTGCATTATCTGTCTATCTCTCCTGTGTGTTGAACTGTTTTATTAAAGATGCTAGAATTTTCTCTTGATGGTTCTCATCTATTTGTATATTCTGCAAATGGCGATACAAGCGTGTCGACTTTATCGTTGTACAACGAAAGGCAAAAAACTGAGACCTCTGAGATAGCTCCCTCTGAGACCTCTGAAATCTACCTATATGCCATACGCGTTCACATTTCCTAATTAAATCCGGAACTTGAAGTCTTGGGAGCCCTACACACATAATTCTGTGTGGTGGCGACAACTTCAGATTGTAAGTGGTCATGGCGTGTACGATGCCTATCGCGCGCATCGCTCTCTACTGCTGCACGGGGCGTGGTCGGAGGCTCTTTTAAGCCTCATAATCAAAGTTGCCACGGTTCTCTGTCAAAGCAACTGTAAATAATATCAGGATACCTACATTATCGTACTTTCTTTTTTGAATGGCTGTGGAGAACGCGAGTAATTCCCTTACCCAACACGGTCGCTACTTCCCTCTCGCCGTTCTGCTTCGCCAAAGTAGCGAAAATCAGTGAAACTGAAGTGATTTACGTTCGTGGTCATTCACAGCACAACATTAGCGTCGACTACGGTCTTTTTTTTTTGTAGAGCACCGAGCTGTTGCGTCAGCTCTTGTTTTCACCGTCGTGCTGGCGAGTAAACCAGCTAGCACTTCGTGGTGGTTCAGTGACGCGTCCGACTAGCAGAGAAATTCGTAGCTCTTTTTTCAAGTGCTCAACGTGCAAATACACCTATTTTTTGCTCGATCGTTGTTTCGTACATTGTAGTTGCACCTGGTTGCGCAGCAAACTGTGCAAGGGAGTTGAGCTTTGCACTACTTAAAACTGCGTCGACAGGTGGTGCTGCGTGTCCGCAAAACTCCAGAGTATGACGTCTATAGGGCGTAACTTCTACGCTTGCTTACTAGGCGCGTTCGACCAGCTATAGTAAAAACGGCGCGCACCCATTGGCCCGGTGATAGATATCTATCGATAAATGACGCAACAGCAAGCCAGAAAAATGATTTATGTGCCGTTCCTATTGCAACAATCGTGTTTGCTGGCAATGAGGGAGATCACAAAATCTCTAATACCCATGATACACAGCCAAAGAGAGTGCGTTTAAGACCAACCACTGTTAATCACGTTGAACCACGCTTAGCGCAAACCACGGTTCGCCAATGTTACAAAGTGCGGAAGCAACCTCGGTTAAGATGGCTAACGCTATCTGGAGTAGAACAAACTAACTAACACACAAATAAACACCGCCACTTCGTGTGTATATAGGCTCTGAATACTTTCAGCAGCAACAGGATAAAATGCCAAATACGCCCCAAAGTATATTCATGTACTTACCGGTACTTCTTCTTCAGATTGTCTATCTTCATCTTAAGCTCTACGCGAGCGGAAAACGCGGCATACGTGCTCCAAATGCGATACCCACGTTTGCTGAATGGGAAATTAATGTTTCCCGCGAATTCTTGGTGTCTGCGGCAACGTTTTTTTTACGGCTTAATGTCTCGTCGACCCACCGATAGGTAGCCGCTCTAGTCCGCGGACCAATGGTCGCATCGGTGGGCCCGCGCAACGATCGGCGCATGGCGTTGTTACTTCGTTTTGTACTTCATCTGGTCGATCGCGATTTGCCTGTGTTCTGAACTAACTACCTAACTTAGAACGTGTTTTACGGTTAGGGTCTGCCGCAGAGTTTGATTGATGACGCAAAGAACATATGGCCACTTTTCCATCATTTTCTCGCTACAATTGACGCACGTGAGATAACTTTGAAGCTGGTCAGGCATTTTGGCACCACGTGGTGCAGTTAAAGCATTTTTTTTTTGTTTTGGCGAAGCTCGGCGCAACAAGTAATAAATGTATCAAATTGGCGCAATCGGCGCAACTGTTACACCCCTGCCCCCTCTCTATTATACACGCGCACGGCTAAGATTACACCCCCTACCAATTAATATCCTGCTGATGACAAGTGAGAACTCATGGTGAAGAGGACACCCGTCAACTGATGTTGTTAAAAGAAAATATCAGACTTTATTAGCATACACTTTTCGTGCTCATGTATAGCCACGCCAGTACTTCCACGTTGTGGCCTCAGTTTAGAATCGAACACGGCTAATCACATTCGTCGAGGACGGGCACTGCCACACCACATCGTCGAGCTGCAAGTACCGTCTCAGGAGAGCCCAGCATTGCTCGTCTAGGGCGTCCAGCTGTGTGCAGCCGTCATCACGTGGCTGACACGTGACATGTGTCTTGACAACACCGGCCAGTCGCATGAACTCGTGCATGCCTTTGATGCTTCGAAATCGCCGACTCACGGCGACCTTAGCGTCGGCTACGGAGATGGAGAGCACTTTGGAGAGCTCTGCCACGAGGGCTGCGTGCCGGCGTACTCGGTCCAAAGCGGCAGCACAGGGCCTCTTGGGAAATAAAACGAAATGTATTTCGCTCATGGGGTAAAATGCTGGCTGTATTGATTTCGTCGAAATATGTGCACTCGCATAACATCCACACGCGAACGAAAGGCCCAGGCGAATGTTTATGCTGTCATAGGGCAATAAACTTGTCACTTTTTTTTTGGTATCACAGCTGCCGTGAGCTCACCACCTGCACGTGGATTCATTGATATGTGGTGTTTAACGTCCCAAAATCACCATATGAATATGAAACACCGTAATAGAGGGCTCCGAAAATTTTGACCACCTAGAGTTCTTTAACGTGCACTCAAATATGAGAACACGTGACTACAGCATTTTTGCCTCCATCGAAAATGCAGCCGCCGCAGCAGGAATTTGATTCATAGACCTGTGGGTCAGCAGACGAGAACACCACCGACATGTTAAAATTCCGTTTAATTCCATTAACCATCTCTGCAGCTGTATATATAATATGCTCTAAAATTTCAATTGGTTAATTATGCAAGTTTTATTCGCTTGTACTTTCTCAATGCATTAAAATACATTAATCTTAATCGGTATGATTCACCTACAATTAGTTTTCATTATGACGTGATCGTTGACGCAGGAAAGCCTTGAGAAGCTGCTGGCCAGTACGACTGCAATCCTAGAACGCACGACCAAGAAAAAATTCTACTTCCGCTGAAGAATTGTATGGGTAATCACAGACTGTTGGGTAAGACTCCTTTCATGTGACATGATTGCGATTTCATTACGATATCCTTACGGTGGCGAACGTATTCCGTACCACTGTGTACTTACGTGTCACACCGTTTGCAGTGCAGGAATCGGGCGGCACGTGCCACATAGCCGCAGTTCCGACGTGCGACGTCAAGCACGATAGTCAGCCGCTGGGCTTCACTCAGCGAGCAAGGAAACCCGAACCCCACGTCCACGTGGCACAACGCGTAGTTCTCGAAAATGACAGGGTGCACGCCTCGAAGGAATCTGTCGCTTGCGGATGAGAGCCAGCCAAACAAACGAAGCTTTCGGATGGTGTTGCTTTGTGCTACAGCTTGACCTAGACATTGGACGCCTTCACGGTGGTCTTCCACGTGAACGCCTAGGCTCAGATCAATGATGCTCCTGTTACGCAGCAGTGACTGCGACAGACCTATCCACCAATCGTGCGATTCGGTCGGAAAGCTCCTCCCTCTGAGCTCTAATTCGAGCGTTTGGAGAGTGCACGCCACTGATACGAACTGAACTTGAAGCCAGCACAACTCCCTTTTCCACTCTTCTATTACTAGGTGGAAAACTGTCAATGGGGGAAGTGTGGAGAGCTCTTGATAAACTGACAGCACCTTACAAATGTCCGTGGCCCTAATATACGCAAACAGTTTGGAGTAATTCTTGTGCAGTCTGCTAGCGAGATGCTGTCACCGGTGTAATAGCCTACGAAGGTGACTTTCTCTTCACAACCAATTTCTTCGAGCTTGTTCGCAATGTTGACCAGGCGATCATGGTCGTATTTGTCCGTAACGAGAGTTGCCATCTTTCGGCTGCCTTGTCGCGCTAAAACATGAAATAATTGTTCCCTACATCCGCTTGTCCTTATGTTCAAGCCTAATGTCAAATGTTTGAGCGTGTCATTGTTCGAAATTGCTTTTAGCCAGGAGGCTGTGTCAATAAAATCTATGAGACCGAGCAGGTCGGTGAAGCAATGCCACAGCCTTGAGGTTTGCAACACTTTGCTCTGCGCAAGCATTGTGGCTCCCCTCTTGACAATTTCTCCATCCAAACTGAGGTCGTGCGCTTCCAGACTGCTGACCGACACATTCTCGAGCATGCCCTGAAATATCAATTTCATGGCATCTCCGCTAACTTCACAGGGGAATCCGAATACTTTCAAGTGTTTCAGTACATTCGTACCACTCATAAATTCTAAGAAAAATTCAGACTGTGCGAGCGTTGCAGGGGCACATAGCGTCAAATCTCGCAACATGAAGTTGACTGTGAGTGCTTTTAGCAGGAGCTCATTTTGCACCTTTTTTCCGAATGGTGCGGTGAAATCCAGCACGGTTAACGTCTCAGGCGCACGAAGAAGCTCCGAAACCATCTCTAGAAACACGTTATCAGGTGAGAAGACTGCATAATTCAGTTCCTCGAGGCGTTTCATCGACAGGAGGACTTCGCGAATTCGCTCTCTTTTCAATGGCAAAGGATCAACAAAGGTCAAAAATTTTACGGAATCATTTCCGCTAAGCGTGCAGCAAATTACGACGCTGCACCAATAGGCCATTACCGGATCGTCAATGTACTGTGCAATGTACTGTGGAATCTGAACGGACTCCACGCAGCGATGCGTTTTCAGGAGCCAGTACAGCATGGCAGCGGCCTGCCGTATTTGGTTTCCTTCAGGCCGCACATGACAAATGTTGCGGACGTGCACGAGTTCCAGTTGGCTCCCCTCTCCAGGCAACTCGCACAGCTCCAGCTCAATCCAGCTTAGAATTTCGTTCCATTTAGGAATGCTGGCAACAATCTGGCGCTTTGTGTCATTGGAGGCTGTGCATGGCAAGCGATGGTCGACCAGATTTCTAGAGAAGCCGCCCCTGAAACTTTCCTGGTTAACTAACAGGTCGCCGAGTTCGTCAGTGCAATCATCATTCGCTGGAAGTGCTGCCGCATCACTCTCAGTAGTGTCCATTTTGTCTGCGCAGAAAAAGGAGAAAAAACAAAGTTAACACACTCATACACTGTTACCTTAAGCACTATCTCCATCACTCTCTCACTTAGGCCCATCGAACATCTGTACCGTCGGCTAAGTCTATTACGCACGAACGGCCGCTTTTTTTGAGTATCTTTGCAATTCGACGTAATTAAGATGCTAAAAGGGCGAGTACAAATATGCCCAGAAGCACATGCACACAAACAGTTGCTTTTGCAACTTTGTTCTATCAGATTATGCTTACAGACAAAGGTGGCCCCTACACAAGGTAGTTGTGACCGACGGTGGATATGGCGCAAGGCGCAATTTGTGAAAACGAGTAACATTACTTCAAATGCCCACTTCAAATGGCCGAACACACGACATATTGCGAACCATACTTACTTGAGCCCAATAGGGAGCCAACACTATAAGCGCATTATTCTGGACAACAAAACAATAAAAGAAAATGCCCGAACCTACTTCAGCTTTCATCCGTAATGCGCAACTCCATGGCCCCCCGTAATCGTAATAATTTTGCGTGGACGTGCTCTATTAAACTATTGCGAAAAAAAGCTAACTTATGGTGCAGCACGAATTCTACGGACTACGAGCTCAATTCGCCTTTAGTAAAGTTGCTAGAATAAACAAAGTTTCAAAGCTCCACCGAAGAGGCTGGCCGTGTCATAGTCATGAGAACTAGTGGTGATGCAGTACGATCTTGCTGCAGCGACGAGGAGCGTGCATGTTGTGATCGGCGGCAGCGACGTGCAGGCGGCTCCCGCGAGTAGTTTGCTGTTTTCCCACTTCACTTCTCGGACTGTGTTTGGCACTGCGCAGTTTCTTGCACGAAAACGCGGTTGTCATGTATAAGGCGTTGTGAGGGAGAGCAGACTTATCTACACGTTGAAATACGCGAACTGACTTTGCACCAGGCGCCAACAGCGGCAACCACAATGACGACTACGCTTCAAGCAACTTCTCATTTGTTTGTTTGTTTATAATTATTTCATTACTTCAAAAACATGGTTACACAGTGACATGAGCCAACAGAAAAGCTGATATAAATAGCTTGAGAACCTTATATATTAGCCTCCGATCGCTTTCACCAAGTGGTGACGGGCTAGCAGACGAACGATCATAAGCGAGCTTGCTGTCTAGCCTTGAATATCGTTGTGCATATAAAGATTGTATTTCCTTTATTGGATATATTGTTATTATCATTATTATTATTAATATTATTATTATTATTATTAGTAGTAGTAGTAGTAGTAGTAGTAGTGGTAGTAGTATTACATGCCGTAGAATTGGCGGATATGGCAGAGGTGACGCCATTGAGTAATATGTATATTGTGTGACAACAGTTAAAACAACAATTACAAAAATGAAGGACGCCTGAGTTTCGCCTTCAAGGCTAACTGGCAATAGCGTAACCGGCCCTGCGTGAATCTCCTTCTCAATTACTAGCTTATGGCTTCGGTCTCGGTGTATGCTTCCACCGTGCCGCGAGGGAACGAACGACTGTGCGTACAACACTGGCCGTTTCAAACTGTGGTAGAATGTCTACTGCAAGCACAGTTGCGAAGTGCCCACAGCGCTATAGTTGTTCCTTTTGCGAATCAGCAAAGGGGTCTTTACACTTGCGTGCAGCAACACGTGAGCATAAGTTTGAGCGCTCTGTAATGACTGGGACTTTCTAGCACCGACTCGTCATGCGTTTCACCTGTTTTTGCGCCCGGAGTGATACTACGCTTCTATAACTAATATAGCGTGGATCGAAGAAATTCTTTCTACTACATGAACAAAAGAAGTGTAAGCATAAGGTCTCGCTTTTTTGGCTGGACGCAATATAATTGAGAACTTCTACTACATGAAATTCGTATTGTTTCTTTTTTTCCGAATTAGTTTCGACCATTGACATGCTTCTCTGGTATACCATTTCTTGATTGCCACTCAGAGAGCCTGGTATCAATTCTCACTTTTACTGCATTTCTTTTTTGACTCCCAGGTTTCTTGAGTTTTGCATAACGGGGATGGGGCTTTGAAACTGAGTTTATTTTAATAACGATAGCTTTGAGTTTTCGATCTTTGAGTAGTAATAAAGAGACACTGAAGTCAAATAAGAATTTATATCAGAGCGATAGCTCACTGTATGACGACGTATAAAACGACAATATCATCAACATCAGTGCTGTGTCTATTGAAAAATTAAGGAAATGCACGAGAGCCCATGCACTACTCGTAGGACATTTGCAAAGTGTGCCCGATGACGTTAAAGGTACCGCCTGTAATTATTGACTAGTAATGAAACTAGCTGCACTATAGAACCTTTAGTGCGCCAAGAGACGTAATAAAACGCTGCTTCTTCGTTTCTGCAGTAAGACAGCAAATTGGGCCAGTTGGTTAGGATCCAGCACAACACCAGAAAACACATACAGGATAGGACCAAAAGAGAAAGAAAAGTCGGCGCTGACTCACAACCGTTGTTTATTGAAAAAAATGAGGCAAGATATATATGTATATATATATATATATATATATATATATATATATATATATATATATATATATATATATATAATTAAGAATAAAGGAGCACACTTACGAAAATTTGATAATTGTTTACTCTACGTTTCGGCCTGGGCACGGCCTTCGTCAGGATTCGTCAGCATATATATATATATATAAATATATATAAATATATATATATATATATATATATATATATATATATATATATATATATATATATATATATATATATATATATATATATATATATATATATATATATATATATATATATATATATATATGTATTGGGAGCTTTCATCACGACATGCGCAGAACAAAAGGTCCACCAAGTTAGTGTTCTCATACTTACGGCGATAATCAAAATCGGCCTAAATACTTTAATTCTTTTCATGCAGTGTGACGGATGGTTGACTAATGTAGTTGATACCCCTAATCTTAGTATGATATGCCTCAGCAATTTCTCTTGTTATCTGGTTGCAGATTCATTCCTTCTAACATAGTGCTTGGTGTTTTACTTTTGTGACCTTATCACTGACACGTCTGAACTTTTTTCTTAATTGCTGCCTCGCTCTTCTGTGAATACGCTTCAGAATTCATAACTTCAGAATTCATAAAGAAGGATACTTTGAATGCAACTGCAACGTTTGGCAGCCAGCGTAAAGAGGACAATAAACCTAGAGATCGAGGTTTTCTTTACGGTGAAATCGCACAAGGAAGGCATACCTTTTCGGGCTATAGTCTCGGAAAACGGTAGCTGGCACTTAGATGTTTCGCGTTTTCCGCAAAGGTACCTAGCACGCCTGAATATTTTTGACCCTTTATTCATACCCAATTCTGATTTTGTGTGCGAGTACCTGAAAAACACCTCGATGAGCTTACGTAGCCCCTTCATCGTCGACGAGAAAAATTTATGTTATTTTCTTCTGCATAGCGAAGTTATGAAATGCGTAAAAGCCTGCATTGTGTTTTACAACGATAACTAATCTTTCATCGATGGTTGCGGTATATCTTTAGAATCATGTCTTGAGCTTTTGTGGTTTTACTTTGAGAGTATACCTTTGTGTCGTGGCGGGGGGCACTTTATGTACAAATGTCCGGAGTCTGCATAAGGTGGTGCGTAGCCCCTATTATTTGTGAAATTGTTTTAGGCTACACTGACAGGCAGCTGGAGGGGCACCTTAGTAAGTGCTGCAGTGCCGTTTTTCGTTATGTCGACGATTTTGTAATTTTTTTCCGCAATGCTATTCACCATAAAGGCGTTGATCACATTCTCAAGTTGTTCAGTCAGATGGTATAGGTCTCGCCTTCACTAACGAGGTCTGTAAGAATTACGAGCTACAGTTTCTAGACCTAAAGCTAACCTTTGGTAAAACTCATGCGTCTTGGTATTATTACCCAAGATCAGTGAAGCCTATCTTAAACTACAAGTCTGGCCTCTCTGAAATTGTAAAGAGAGCGATTGCAAAGACAATCTTAAATGCGTCGCTCAGGAAATTCTGTGTGCACTTGTCGAATACGGCTTTTCATAACCAGATAAAACACTTAGTGGATGCTGGGTATCCTGACAAGGTGATTTCTTTTGTGCGTGAGTCGGTGATTCGGAACGTTAAGCTCATGAAACACAGAATAGGTCAAGCAAAATTTGATGAAAAAAGAAAAAGAGAAGTTTTTCCTTATGTACACAAATTGGCGCATGGGCTGAAAAACGTAGGCTCAAGGTATGGCATCGACGTTATTTTGTCCGCCAAACAAAAGGTAGGTCGCATTTTCCCGGTGGTTGGTAATTGACTGAGGAACAAACAAGCCAAAGGCAGATGCGCTGTGAATGATAAGAACAGGTACATAGCATGCGTAAAAAAAGCTGTGTATTTAGCTCCATTATCGTGTGGTAGGGAGTACGTGGGACAACTTAAACGGTGTGTTAATGTTCGTTTAAGGGAGCATGAGTTATCACTTCAAGGGATCTCACAACTTCATCTACCGAAACATTGCAGGTCATGCGGTTGTCATCCCGTTTTTGAGAGAACCAACATCATCATCAAGCATCCTGACCAACTAACAAGAGAAATTGCTGAAGCATATCATATTAAGATTAGAGGTAGCAAGTGTCCTTCGTCAGGACTACTATATATATATATATATATATATATATATATATATATATATATATATATATATATATATTTATATATATATATATGTATATATATATTTATTTATATATATTTTGCCCCGTTTTTCCTATATAAACAATAGTTGTAAGTCCGCGCCGTCTTTTGCTTCTCTGTTGTTCCTTCCCTGTCTGTGTTTTAGATTGTTGCGCTGTAAATAACTTCACGATTGTTCGTTTCTGGTTGATTGATGGAAAAAAGAATCCCCAGACGTGACTACAGGGAGTGGCGCGAGTGTTTCGAAAGTTCGATTTTTAGCTGTTTGAGGTGAGCAGGTCTTGCCATCTAGCGGGCGCAGATGAACCAAGCCCCTTCCGTTCTTGCGGAAGTCTACGCAGAGGCAAAATACTTTCTCGCAGCTCAAATAACGTTGACGCTACTAACGAAAATTGTCAAATAACTTTCTAGTCATTGTTGTGAGAGCCTACATCCACATGGAGAAAATGTAGCGCGTCCTATTTAAGGCATACATAATTTTAATATTAAAGATTACGTTGTTCGATATATTCAACATCAATTTCCTAGCACTAGATCTAGACTGACCGCGTCTGGCGTGCACCGAGCGCAGCGGCACAAAGAAGTGACAGAAAATCGAGGAAATGCGAATGACAGAGCGCAAACGCAGAATCTGGTGAGCAATATATCAGCAATCATTCTTTGACACACTAGTAGACAGCTGAACGTGTCGGTGCTATGGGTGCCTTTTATATAATAAGACTCGAAAAACCATTTCGTCTCTATGCGAGAATCGCCACTGTGATCACTCCCGAGTTCCACAGTTAGCAGTCAAAGAAAAAGTTGATATTGCGGTTTCCATGCACCCAGTTTGAAAGAAATAGATGAGAGCCCAATACAACGGGTCAAAGCGAGGTGCTACACCGGTAAAAAGAGATCACGTGCAGCTCTCACAAAAATGTGGGGCCGCGGCACGCCGTCATTCAAGTTTCGTCTCTATCATGTATGTAAGGACCGTTCTTGCATGACGTAGAAGACCAGTAGCGATTTCTGCGCGCCTCGGTCGTTCAGTTAACGTGTCGCCTTTATAGTTCGATGACTAATATCTCGAACTATGTGTCACTTTAGTGATCTCTAAAGAATGGGTAGCCCTTAAACTGGCACGTACTACAACTTAATAATAGTATGAAGACTGGAAATTTGGAAGTTAATTAACGAACTTTATTTATTTAGTCACAGCAATGTCATTAAAACGCGGCAGAACACTTCCGCCTTGACATGTAGTTTGTGTGCGAAGATGACCCGAGCATAAGTGTATGAATGGCGAATTTTAAAAATCTGTATTGTCTAAGCAAAAGACAACCTGTATATTTTACTTTCCACGTTGAAAACCAACAATCAACACGGGCACACAAGCAACTAGAGCAATCAACAATCAACGAGCACATACTGCTCAAACACCAACGCGACAGTGGCGTGGTCGACGTAACAAACCATAGCAGAGTGATATTGTACAGCAGTGTTCGACGTGATCCTAGTTATGGCGGCACAGAGGAGAGAAAAAAAACGTTCGAAAATTTCATTCCGTTTTTAAAGCCTTACCACGTACATCTACTTCTTCGACTGCAAGTTTAACATAATATGTCGTGTATGAACGCAATGCACAAATAACCAAGTTGGTAAAACGGCACCGCAACCGAGTTTGATATGTGTTACGGCAAGGCTATGCAAACGACAAATATACAGGAGAGATTGAGACGGAGAGAATCAAAATTCGAATGAATGCGCACGAAAACTGAACATGGTCAGCGAAAATCAGCAATAAGTCTTAGGTACACTAGTAGACGTCTTAAAGTTACGGACGGCTTACCTAATCGTATCGACTTTCGGAATACATTATGCTTACTTACCGCAAGTTCGACGGGCCCTTTGGAGAGAGCAATGTCGTCACCACTCCGCAAACTTTCCTTGCAAACCCATCCAACCGTACACGTTGACTGTACCAACTGCACTGCCGACTACTGCGCTCTTCAAGGTGAGCTTTTATTCAGAGGCCTCCAAGCAGCGCTGCTGACACTCTCTCCAATAATCCGGGACTCTGGCAGACGACCGCCATACCGGCGCCAAGCTTGCAGGCACGCAGACATGCACGCGCCGTTGACTGCTCTTCACACGGCGATTGTGTCTCGGGTGTCACAGTCGTTGCGTGTGGTTTGGGTAGCTTGAAAAAGGGATGCGGGTCGCTTCCTGGCGCGATATTACAGCGGACACGATATTATGGCCGACGGTGAGGCACGGAAATGCAATGTGATGCAGCACCTTCTTCAAACGGTAAATACTTTCTAAATCCTCAGTGAAAGAATCACCGGGAAGGTGATTTTTCCGCGAGAACTTTGTTATCAGGGAAAGAAAGAAATGCGCTCGCCTATTTTCATCGCAGAACCCAAGTCCACATAAATAAATCACTGCAGTCAGCACGAGGCGAGCGAGAGAAGCCCAGAGCCCAGTACCGAAGCGTGGTGGCGATGTTGCTTGTTAATAATGCGTTTTCTTCTTCACAGGTTTATCAATACTGACCCTTATCGCTACAAAATATCTTATTACGGTTGTCTAAATTGCAAAAGAATGACATTATATCTCGTATTTTACAAAATAACTAAACAAAATGTGGAGTTATAAACCGTAAATAGGAAACAAATCCAGAATCATACAATTTTTCTCACTTTCTTAGTGTTTTGTTACGCAGTAAGGTGTTTACTTTTTTTTGAAAATTTGCGCTCGTCTTTTCAATAATTTAGTTCTCTCCTCTATTTCACCACTTAGCCCTGGAAGGACATAAAAATATTGGAATTGTGTTACTTACTGTGTTGATTCACAAAACAACACAGTGAAAACAAAAATAATACTTTTTTCTGAGCGAAGCCTCGCAAAATATACAAAATACTCTAGTAGAATTAAACCTCTGACAAAAACGCTTTTAAAATTTCTTTAATTTGTCCCGCTTAACTTGTGAGTTTCAAAAACTCAAAACTAGCTTATATCCTAAACCAGCAAAACACTTTTCGTAAAAAGTGTGGACAAGAGTTCCTATAAAATTGCGAATACAAAAGTGTTTCGACTTATTGTGGAAGGATGGCAACTAACCACACTGACTAGGACAAAAAGATGACATGCTGCTGCACTAGCAGTGCGATGAAGCAACATCAATAGTCCAGCTGTGTGTCGTGCTTCTTTGTGTCCTCGTCACTGCGGTTGGCTGGAAACTTTCCTTTTTGAAACCAACTAGCCTACGCAAACGCGATTCTGATGTCTTCATTGCAGTGACGAACGTAATATACGCAACAGCTGAACTTATCGTTTTACTCGGTAAACGTGAACCTATTTCTGCCCATATTGCTGAAATAGGTTCCTATATGTTCGCGCTACATATCCTACACGGCCGCGCTTTTACAAAGAGACTGATTTAGCATTCCATGAAAGTACGGCCCTGCGAAGCATTTACATGCATGTCTGGTGCTGAACGGTAGGGCGCGAAAAATTATATTTCTGGTATCCTAAGTATGATTACGTTGTTTTTTTCTCTCTCTAGTTAAAAAATAGGCAATGGACATCAATGAGAAAGTTGCCTAAACTTAATCGGCTAGATCTGCGGATGTCCGCTAACATTCTGAGGAGACAGCATTTTTTCTGAATGCGGGATAAAATATACACCATACTGAATTGTAAATATAAGTGCCATTCAATATTAAAACCAACAACCTTAGATTTTTTTTGGTTGCACAGCTTTACCTTACGTCGTATTCAATTGAATGAGTAGATGTATGTTTCTTGTCATTAGACTGTTTTAAGCTGCATGCCGAGTTAAAAAATATATTCATTCGGGCATCTTTATAACCTACTCATTATGATCAGTGGAAAGTCAAAAAAGCATAGTTCTTGTTTTACATTTCCTTAAGGCTGTGACACATGACTGCTGATAATATTGCTGCATCTCACTCTTTGCTTCAGACCTTGCTGTCCCCAATAACAGTGCCTTGGACATTTTCGCACATAATGCAGATGCTTGCCTAAGCACTGGAATAAGATATTTCGTAATACGACGTCTTAGTAAACAAATCCTAAAGCCTTATAATATCTTTATCAACTATGATTCAGGGAATAAACTAATGTTTAAAGCTAACAAGGCTCCACAAGAAATCGGTTTATTCACGGAGGCATAGCACTAGAAATTTGCAATCATATTCACGAAGGGAACCTGGACACACATCAACAAAACGAAGCTAATTACCGAACATAGGGGCTGGACATCTACTAACCTAATTTGTTAGGCTATTAAAACCTTTTTTGAAGCCGCGAGAAATGTAATTTATTAAGAGTGAAAGCCCAGTGCAAGAGATATCGATGTCATAAGGAGGGAACACTGAAACAAAAATATTTGAAGAATGGTGAGCTTTCTCGGTGCGTGTGTTCAAACTAATGCGACTACTTACGCTATAGCGCGAAGTCACACAGACGACGCGATTTTTGTGAGCATTGGGGAATTAGGATTCTCTACCCATAGTTTTGATATTATGATTTCGAGAGAGATTACAGCGCAACTTAAAACAGAGAACAACTACACCAACGAAGACGAGTGCTGGCTTTCAAGTAAAGTTTAATGTCAAGAACAACTACTTTATGAAAATTGACAATGTAATATAAGAGCGACAGCACGTGATAAAATAAATACGCTCCCTATCCAAACAAAAAGCTAACTACCACGAAAAGGCACACTAAACCAACAAAACAAGCACAGCCCTGTCAAGAACAACATGAGCTCATGTCTCAAGAAAGCGCTCTATTAATTTATCAGTTTAAGATGTCAATGGTTTTTCTTAACATTGACACTTCAAGAGGTTTGCTGACCCGCAGGTCGTGGGATTGAATTCCGTTCATTGGCGGCGGTATTTTCGATGGAGGTGAAAACACTGTAGGCCCATGTGCTCAGATTTGGGTGCAAGTTAAAAAGCCCCAGATGGCCAAAATTTCCGAAACCCTCCACTACGGCTTCTCTCATAATCATATGGTGGCTTGCAGACATTATACCCCACATATCTAGCTATCTCATTAAGAGGTTACTGCAGATTTTGCGATTAGTCTTGGATGGTCGTTAGGGTTGCTTGCTAGTACACTCGTTTTTTATGAAACGGAATACAGTACCATTGTGCGCATGCCAAGACAGCCTTCTCTCCTTTTTCCCAACTTGTTGTTTTGTTCTTGCAGCAGAGTGTTCAGACACTTACCTGTCAGTCTCATGGAGAACAGACCACAAGGTAGGAGTATCTTGTACACCACCCGTTTTAAAAAAACAACGCACTTCTCGTTCTGTGTAATGCTACAAGGTCTACGCGCCTTGGAGAAAGGGTTAGTCTTAACAAAACCTCTGAAAATGTTCAAGGAGCCGGAAAAACTACGTCGACACCCACACTTGTTTTATTAGCTATAGTTGGTGGAATACACCATCAATATACGGAATCGTTATCTTTTAGGCTCGACGCAACATGCTGTCATCTTTATCACATGCTCTCGTTTTTATCACACGCTGTCGTTTTCCATAAAGTGCTTACTCTTAATTTGGAACTCAGCACTCGTATTCGTTCGTCTCGTTGTCCCGTATCTTTCCCTTTTCTGTAATTACTCTTGAAATGAATCACCTACAGGCTTATACTCACACTTTGCTGGGAGGCCCGAACGCACGAGTATGCGAGTGTTGTTATTGTTTACATCCGTGGCCTCGCCGCTCCTTTTGACTGTCGTCACGTGGTGCGCCCAGCCCCTGCCACCTGAGGGCTTGTGTCACTGCTTTCCCTTTCTCGGTGGCAGCGCACGCCCGCACGTGCGCGAGTTTCGAATACACTTCTTTCCTCCTCCTTTTTTAAAATCCCCCTCTCCTATCCCCCTGCACGGAGCCGTGGAGGTTGATTGATCGATTGATATGCGGGGTTTAACGTCCCAAAACCCCCATGTGATTATGAGAGACGCCCTAGCGGAGGGCTCCCGAAATTTCGATCACCTGGGGTTATTTACCGTGCAACCAAATCTGAGCACACGGGCCTACAACATTTTCGCCTCCTTCCGAAATGCAGCTGCCGGGATTTGATCCCGGGACCTGCGGGTCAGTTTATTTTCCGTCAGGCCTAATACTTTTTTCGCCTGTTTCCTTTTTGCGCAGTGAGCATCAAATGCAGAAAAGAACACGCGAAAAAGTAGTTAGCCACCTATGTGTAACTGCTTTCACAGTCACGGCAACAACGAAAGACAAAACTGAGACATCGAGATCTTTTATTTTTCTACATACACATGAAGTTTCCCCATTCTTTTGAGTGAATTCATAGGGAAGTGTACAAGTTCAGTCTCGTTGCCAAATCTTGTTTACTCCTTGGGGACGCCAGCGCACACAGCGGACGCCATTGCAGACGCCAGCGCACACAGCCTTCTGCCTGCTGTGTTCCCACAGCTGCACGCACAATAATATAGTAAAAATAATTAGGCAGACGTCACAGAAGATGAATATGCATGCATATAACAACTACGTGCACGTTAATATAAAAACAAGCGTTAAAATATGACACACAAACAACTTTACCTTCACATCTCGCACAGTCCTTCTGAAGCTGCTCTGACAAAAGAGATGGACGATGGGCATCGCAGACGCCAGCGCACAGTCTTCTACACGGTGTGTGCCAACGGCTGCACAATAAGTATGTAAAATAGTGAGTCACACGTGACAGAGGATGAATAAAATGCATATGAGAAGTACATGCATGGTGAAATGAAAACATATGTGAGATATGACATGCTAATAATTTCACCGTGTTGTCACACATCGCCAAAGACTCATTTCGATAACCGGGATTTGATCCCGGGTCCTGCGGGTCAGCAGCCGAGTACCTTAGCCACTAGACCACCACAGTGGGGTAGAGCCGTGTAGGTGACTTCCCCGTAAAAACAGCAACAGCTCCGCGCTTTTTTTTTTATTTTTTTCCTTTCAAGAACATCTACAGGAATTTTCTAATGGGCACGTAAGTTATTTTTGCTCTTTGCTGGGCTACCTTCACTATTGATACGTTGGCGATAATATTCTCCAAAGAACAATTTCATCGTAAGTGATATGTGTGGGTACGAAATTCTTTGTGTCGGCTCTTCAGCGATTGGGTCACGATGATGAAGGCTAGAGTAGAGATACACTGCTGCAACATCCGTTTGTGAATGTGTAATCAGGGGAGCTTGGGTCCAGCGCTCGTCTTATATTAGTAACTTTTCTTCCTTTGTGTTCAGCTTCCCTTCAATGCTAGGTCACGAGTGTGAACGGGACCTCTAAAAAACAAGACGGTTCGAAAAAGCAACCAACTTGCTTGCATTGGTCCTCTTGCCCTTCGAGTGCTCGAGTGCTTGTTTCAGCGGCCAAAACAAGGCGTCGCTTCGAACACGCTCTCCGCAGCTCACACTATGGCAACGGGGCGAGGACGAAACGCCGGTGCCAGAAAGCCCAGCACTCGGTCGGCATCCGGTGTCATTCGCAAGGTAACCAGAAGCTCTAGCCGACAGCGGAAGGCCCCGACGCTAGAAAAGGCTTCACTGTCAACGAGTCTGGCCCAAATCCACAGCGAGAAAATGAATCTGCAGTCACCCTCTTTCATAGTAACGGTCCTGCCGCGGAGTGGGTACTTGGTAACAGAGAAAAACAGGAATATATGAAGCGTTCATCTTTTTCAGTTGAAAAATAATCGCTGCTCCAAAAAAAAACTGAATTTTTAAATGGGACAGAAGTTTCATGCCATCTTAAATGCCCTGCTGTAGCCAACCATGCAGATAAGTCCTAAGTCGCGTGCTAATAAAGATTCCGCCAACTCTTGTTTTGTTTTCATTGCATTTGATCACAGAATTCATTGGAGCATAAAGAGGGGACTCGGCACCAAAGCACGCAACAAGATATGCATAGAAACGCAGATGCAAGATGAGAACGTGGCTTTCAACGTTTAAGATGCAGCGTGCGATCACTGCTTGGTTGTCGCTTTCCAGTGCAAGCGCTTCGCATGAGAAGCATCGCATTGTTACTTTCTGTGCAGTTTAGTCAGTATATACATAGAAAATATAATGTCACCTCTCTAAGTAAATACAGAAAAGGATGAAGACCAACACTCTAAAAAAAGAGCGAGTAAAAAGGGTGTCTTTCAGTCGCACAACAGTAATCGTCATCTATATGGCGTTTCATCTTTGCGCTATCGCCCCACGCCCGGTACATTCCAGTCACGATCGACGTGCCCATTATCAGGGTTACATTGCATTCTCGATAGGAAAGTGGCCAGCGCCGAGATTTCAAGATAGGAAGCGCACGCAAGCCTGATGACGATTATTGTTATGGGACAAAAAGGCACCCTTTTTACACGATATTGTTTTAGAGTGAAGGTGAAATATATTTACTTCGATGTGGCAGCTCCCGCATGGGAGCCTTAATTGTTCACAATTTTCAGGTCGGGTTAACCACGTTTCATGCAGACCAGACAATACTTCGCCAGGCCCCGTCTTCTTTGCTAGTCCGCTCTGTCAACGTTAATCTCTAATCATGCTTTTTTCTTTTTACCAAAGTTTTTAAACCACAAATGGGACGCTTCGCGTCGCAGTCAGTAGACAAGCCATCATCTTCAGATGTGGAGTGTGACAGCTTCTCTAAAGCGTCTCACGGGTTCGAGTGATTCTGGTGGCAGCGAATTTGTGACACACAGGTGCCATCTACGAAGGAGCTCATAAAAAAGCTCGGAGAATCCATCATCGCGTCCGTGTGAGTTTTAAAGCACCGTTTCTCATGCTATATTTGCTCCTAATGCAAGCAAAGGGCAATCGGATGGTGTTTTACAAACTTGTCGCAGGGCCATCTATTGGTTTCGAGGGGTCTCATTACTAATGGTAGGACCTTTTTTTCAGACGTACTGCTTGGAACTCAAAAATTCAGTCTGCAAACGTTTCAGGCACACATAGTTTTTGCTAGCATTAAGCAATATAGGCATATCTGTCGTTTTCAATAATTTATGCTGCCTTTTATGACGACCATCATGAGCCCAATGACCCTAAAACGGGAGTGTAAATCTCGATAAAACAAGAGAGGAAGTATGTGATCTCTAGGTGCCGCATGACAAAAAAAAAAGGCGGTGACAGATTAAGTCAAAACCACGGATATATATCAAACTCTCGCTGAGCAAATTAGTGGTGGTCTTGATCATTTAGTCGCTTTCTTTCGAAAACAAGAACTTGCACTGGAATCCGTAAAATACTACATTTTTTGTTTGTTTTAAAAATTTATTTCTAACTACTACTTGTTTATTCACACTAACAACACACCAAAAATATATTGGGGTGAATTGGGAAAATATAAACAATGAAAGGCGAAAAAATCAGGGCAAAGATAAAGGAATATTTTGCTCATGCTGTCACTACTTGTCACAGTCAAGGCAAAGAAATAATAATCAAAGCGAGGAATAGGCCATTTCCGGAAAGCTTTTAAAAAAATATGGGCCAGACAAGTTCACCAGATGTCATCAAACGCAATGTACTTCAACGAGCATTTACTTGTGAGCTCTTGTCGTAAGAGTAGTCAGTTCGCTAAATCAGCGTGAGCATACAGCTTGTGCATCAACAGCTCACCCAGATTGAAACGGGAAGCTCAAATACTGTGCATTTTGTAAAATTGTCGTTATGCGTATCGCACAAGCCCAAGCTTCTAACATATGCGCAATTGCTCGCGTCTACTTTTCTTCTCCCAGAAGTTAAGACAATGTGATAGTGATGGGAGCAGAAGATTACGGTTCGGTCCCCTCAAAACGAGCCTCTCCGGAGCCCTCTATGATTCCATACGACCACGATGTCGAGGTGGTCATCTAGTAGTTGACTGGAAGATGGGCTGCTTGCAGCGCCTTAGGTCTTTAGGCATAGAATGCTGCTCTCTTGGGTGAATAAATAGTTGTTTATGCCCGAAACGAAAGCTTGTACGCTCGTTCCGTGGTGATTTGTGGTATTAAACAATATATGTGTGGCACGCAGGCTTGACAGGCGTACGTTTCACAGCACAGCAAGAACCATACATTAAGAAACGTAACACGCATGCATACTATACTCGGCGACAACTTTTCTTGGCACTGAAGAGAAACCTATGGAGGTAGAGCATCTGCACATGTAGCACTATGCGAAGTAGTTCATTTTGCTGCGTGACTCGTAACGCTGTGGAAAGTGACGAGGGTGCACAATCAGCGTTTCATGTAGACGCAGACGCCGCTTGGCATGTCAGGTGCACGTAAAAAGGCGGGACTATCTCACGCCTTCAAGAACGCGGAATCACGACAGTTAAGCTTAAAGAATTACGAGCATGTTACTGTATGCGCTGCATCCTGTCTCAAATAGCTCTACGTAGAAAATAAAGGGGACAATTTATATTTCATGTTAAAATTACGGTCGCGTTTTAGGAACTACATTCACAAGCGGTACAATGAACACGATTTGGCTCCCAAGCTTTCCCTTCAGTGCCAAGAAATATCGCCGAGTATAGCGCTAATTTTCAGCAACGCAATTTATGTTTCTGGAATCTCTTGTACATGTATGCATAGTAAACTATGCCGTAGTGACACTAGGGTTTTATGTGTCTGGTGGCGCCATGAAAAGAAGCCTATATCTAAGGTCACACTGAAAAAAGAAAAATCCTGCCATCTCCACTTCACCAACACTGTCGAAACAGCTATGGGTATGCACGTTCTTTATGTGGCTATAGCGTATAACTATATATTTTTCTAATCTTCTGCACACTGGCTCTTACCTTCGACTTCTCTTGAGCGAAAATCGGCCCAGCCGCGGTGGTCTATTCGCTAAGGTGCTCGACTGCTGACCCGCAGGTCGTGGGTTCGTATCCCGGCTGCGGCGGCTGCATTTGCGATGAAGGCGGAAATGTTGTAGGCCCGTGTGCTCAGATTTGGGTGCACGTTAAAGAACCCCAGGTTGTCGAAATTTTTCGGAGCCCTGCGCTACGGCGTCTCTCATAATAATAGGGTGGTCTAAGTACGTTAAACCCCACATATCATCAATTGAGCGAAAATTGTGGTTGGCTCTATGAAGATTGGCCCATTTTCACGTGAACTCTCGCTCATGTTCACGTCAGGTAGCTTTTTCATCGGTTCAACGACAAACATGCGCCATCGCAAAATCATCATCATCATCAGCCTGTATGCATCCACTGATGGACAAAAGCCTCTCCCATGTTCCGCCAGTCAAATTGGTCATGTGCTTGCTGCTGCCAATTTATACCCTCAAACTTCTTAATCTCATCTGCCCATCTAACCTTCTGTCTCCCCTTAACCCGCTTGCCTTCTCTGGAAATCCAGTTAGTTATCCTTAATGACGAGCGGTTATCCTGTCTAGGCCTACATGCCCGGCCCATGTCCATTTCCTCTTCTTGTTTTTAACTATGATATCATTAACCCCTGTTTGTTTTCTAATCCACTCTGCTCTCTTTTTGTCTCTTAAGTTACACCTACCATTTTGCTTTCCATTGAACGCTGCGTCGTCCTCAATTTAAGCACAACCTTCTTTGTAAGTCTCCAGGTTTTCTCCGTAGCTAAGCACCGGCAAGTTACAGCTGTTATATACCTTTTTCTTGAGGGATAGTGGCGATCTAACTGACATAATTTGAGAGTGCTCTCCAAATGTGCTCCAACCCATTCTTATTCTTCTAGTTACTTCAAACTCGTGGTTTGGCTCCGCAGTTATTACCTGCCCTAAGTAGACATAGTCTTTTACAACTTGAGGTGCACCATCACCTATCTCGAAGCGCTGCTCTCTTCCGAGATTGTTGTATATTACTTTCGTTTTCAGCAAATTAGCTTTAAGACTGACCTTTCTGCTCTCTTTGTATAACTACGCAATTATGAGTGGCAATTTGTCCCTTGAGTAACTCAGGGGACGAATTGAGTAAGTCAGGGAACGAATTGCAACTCATCGTGAAAGCGTTACCCCCTGAACATCAACACTGATATGCTACATAGCAGTCCGCTGCGTGGTCTGTACCTCACCCCCACCCCGCAATGGCGCGTTTCGCGAACATTATCCACTCTCACTCTCACCTCTGCAGCACACGCAGTCTTCCCTTTTCTACCGAAACCCAATCGCGCCACAATGCGAGACCACAACGCCGCACTTGCAAAGCACATCTTCTAAGAGCTTGGCTGTTGAATGTCGCTGCCACCTATCGCTATTCAAACGCGTATTACATCAACTGTAATGACTGTTGGCAAATATCACCTGTACATTGCACTGTTACGTTCAAGGCAACGCATTTTTAAAACGGCATTGAAAGCATAGTTTAGGTTATAGGCTGTAGACAAAAGCGGGCAGACACCTCGCGGATTCTTGAGCAGATGGTTCCAACAAAACCTTTTAATAAGGGCAAGGCTTTTCTTATTTCATCAGACACGAAAACTGACCGGCTATGTGAGCGGCGTCAACATAAATAATACAAAAAATGATCTCGTGATGAAGCCAAAATAGCACGTCAACACGGCGTCACATATGGCGTAAATTAGTGACATCATTAAGACACCTTCATGACCTCGTCAAACGCCATTTTGGCTTGGTCTAGGGTGCGTCAATCAAGGAGGCAACCACGTGAAGTGCAAAAAGCTTCGAATACCTCTGGCAATAGGAGTACCTGAAGACCAACGTCAGGTGCAAAAATATTCCAGAGAGGAGAGAAAACATAAAAAATCGTAAAGTTAACTGCAGGGTACTCTGGCGCTGCGATCGTTGAGCTAAGATGGTAATGACTGGTTGCACACAGATTCGCCTAGTCTTCGTGTTTGTGGGCTTCTAATGCATTTTTGCCTTTGTTTCTCCGCGTTTTTACTTTGTTTCGAAAAAACCACGAATCTTCTTAAACTTTGTGATCTGATTTGAATTAGTGGGTCAAAAAGGTGAAGCTAGTGCAGCTTAACTGCTATATTTTTGCTGATTGTCGGCTCGTGACAAAGCAGCTCCAAGCCACGCGAAGCGAAATGGAGCCTAACATACAAACATTCGACAAATCCATCTACTACTCAACATTCTATGCTCGCTGAAGCGCCGTGCTTTACATATCGCGCAGACAGCAGCGCCAGAGTTACAATTGGTGTATTCATTGTGAACCTATGGGATGATGCCCCACTGTGGTGGTCTAGTGGCTAAGGTACTTGGCTGCTGACCCGCAGGTCGCGGGATTGAATCCCGGCTGCGGCTGCTGCATTTCTGATGGAGGCGGAAATGTTGTAGGCCCGTATACTCAGATTTGGGTGCACGTTAAAAAAACCCTGGTGGTCGAAATTTCCGGAGCCCTTTACTACGGCGTCTCTCATTATCATATGGTGGTTTTGGGATGTTGAACCCCACTTATCAATCAAACCTATGGGATGGCGTCGATTCCGAAGGAAAAAAGAAAAAAAAGTAGCTCTCACTTTTGAATAGTGAGCACACGCCATGCACGATCCCCATGCGGTTACTCAGCCCACTCGATACTGTGGGGACAAAATATTTTTGCCCGGGACATCTACTGCTCTCTTGACGTCCGCCTGAAAACAGCATGGACACGTTCAGAGCTCGTCGTTTGAGACAACCGCCTCTTGCTCTTTCTGTCGCCGGGTGCACTGTGGAATTGTTGGCTTAGTATTGAGTGGTCTTAGTTCTGTTTTTTTTTTGCAGTCTCTTGTTGACTTTCTTCGCATTTGAATCTACTCGTATCTGTTGTGCTGATGTCGACCAATTCTCCTGGCCAGGCGCGATCCACCTGGTTAGCCTCGCTGTCACTAATTGCCGTTAGAGTTATTCTTTCGCAGTGGGGTCAGCATTCCCTTTGCACTGGTGCCTACAATTTGAGGTTTCATCAGGCTCACGAACCCCCAGGCTGTCTAAAAAGAACTGCAAGTCACATCGAACCACTTTTAGACCATCATCGACGTGCGCCGATTTGGACGAGGTGGTATAGTCTGTAGGTCACCGGACCAGACCTGTGTGCAGGATCTGCTGAAGTGTACTTTCTCCGCGTCAACAATGGTGAGTTCCTTTATTCCGCCTCACCTTGCTTGTAATAAGGCCTCGTAAGGGGCGTCGATTCCAAACTGAGTCAAGAAGAGACCCAAGACCGGCTTTCGGTAGCGGGCATAATTTCCATTTACCGTTGCAGTCGCCTGAATAATAAAGAGAGGACACCAACCAAATCCGTGATTGTTACTATTGTGGGCACAACTTGCCCGTCAGAAATAAAGCTATGGACTCTTTTTTTTCGCATGGAGTCCTATGCTTCCCGTCCAGTCCAATGTAAAAACTGCTCGATATTCGGCCATGATGCGGGAGGATGCAAGTCGAATCTTCGTTGCCGCGTCTGCGGCAAAAGCCATTCTTTAAGCGAATGCTCAGCAACCTCACAAAAGTGCTGTCTTTGTAGAGGGAGTTACTCCGCAGACCATTCCGAATGCTCTGCTCGCTCTCGAGAAATACAAATCCTAGAGATAATAGACTGCCAGTGCTGTTGGCGCACGTAACCTATTCATATAGTTAAAGACAGATTTTTTGGCTATTCTGGTGCAGCAGTACGACACTTGTCTAGTCTAGACTCTAAGCATTAACAAGCTATTGAATCTGCTGTCTAAAAGGCAAAGGCTAAGGCAATGGATAAGTTGATGTCTAACCTCAATGACTGTTTAACGCAAATTCTTTCAATTCAGATGATGCAAGGAGTGCAAGCTCAGGCTACAACAGTTCCTCAACAATCAGACACTATTGACGCCACTGAACTACATAGCATGGTGCTAGATGAATTATCTGAATATGTTCATAATGCTGAGCAACCTGTTTCACATGTGCAGCCAGATGGCTGTGGGCCGCAGCAAAGCACAAGTAATGCTACAGATATGAAAATTGAGATCCGAACTAACAAATGTATACAATCACCTGTCTCTGCAGACCTAAATTCAATAACTAAAAAGAATGAGTTGTTGATTAGAAATATCATACCAAGAAAGACAAGGCTTTGTCCTAGGTGGTGCGCTCAGCAACAATGGTCAACTAAAGGTACTTCAGTGGAACTCCCGTTCTATATTCTCAGCCTCGACCCACTTACATTACCTCTCTCACCAACTTAACCCCAATATTATATTTCTACAAGAAACTTGGCTTACAGCTAATCAAATTATTATTTTACAGGATTGCTTTATTTTCAATTAGATCGCCAAAACACGAGGCGGCGCTTTAATGATACTAGTATCAATTAGATTATGTCATAAAGCGAAAATTGCTTTCTGGATGTCGGACAATGATTGTGAAGTATTAGCATTATATTGTTACCTTCTAGGATACCACCCTTTTCCAATTATAATATGGTTATTTCCCCACTGGTGTACACAGTACAAGTCACCTTAGCAGCGCTTTGGCAGCCTGTCAAAAGGAAATGGTGGTAACAGGTGACTTTAATTCTCATCGTTTTTTGGGGGCAGATAGACAGACCTGTGTGGTAGACGGCTGTGGAAGTGGACCATTGACCAAATTTGCTCGTGTGTAAAAAGGACACGTAACAGTTGTTCGAGGTCAGACTCAATCAGTGTTAGATTTGTCTTTTTGTACCAGTGCAAATAATGTTTGTCGTGGTCAGTGGTTGAATCTGAAACTAACAGCGACCACCTCCCGGTAGTTTTGGACATTATGTGTCCAATGACAACTTTAGAGCCACAATCTTGAGTATATATAAACCATGACGAATTTCAAACCTGTCCACGTTCGACCATTGGAAAACTTCAGAATGACAATGGTCAGGAAATTGCATCTTAGATCAGCTCTATACTAGAGGGATGTCGGAAAAATTCAGACTTCGTGATTCCATTGAGTAAACGAGCATCCTATTGATGGTGGACTGATGAATGTACGCGCGATTAAAGAAGACAGAAATCCGCTTGGAAGAAGCTTCTGCAGAATCAATGTCCAACAAATTGGAAAGACTATCAATTTTTTGCCGGTGTATTTAGGCGCACTGTTAAACATGCGAAAGAAGAGTATGACAGTCCACATTTGGATTATCTTTCCAAATCAAACAATAAGCGGGCTCTGTTTGCGTATCTCCGGTCAAGGAAGGTACTGATCACACCTTTAACACTTATATTGACGCCACAAGAGCTGACCGCCTGTCTGAAAGAGATAGCTAAAGGTTTAGAACGACGCTTTAGGACAGATCTCTCGACCATTCGCAACATGCAGGTATATAAGCATGAATTTACAGAAATTGTTGTATCTGAATTGACTGAAACTGTACTTTGCTTGACAATTTCTGACCCTGGACGATATGAAATTACAAATTCCATGTTAAAATTTTTACTTCAAAAATGCCTAATGTTCTTTTAGATATTTTGAACTATTCTTTGAAGAACTCATGGATACCGCAAGAATGGAAACTATCTAAATTTATACTGTTGCGGAATAAACAAGGCGGCAGGTACAATTGGACATTATAAGGCCTATTGCCTTGACATCAAATCTGGTGAAATTGATTGAAAGAATTATGTATACTCGAATTAATAGGTTTATTAACAAAAGGTAAACTCTTAGCCCCGGTCAATTCGTGTTCAGGGCTGGGTGTTCTATATGGAATGCTCATGTTGATTTACAAAGTCGTATACAGTTAGCCCGTGGGGACAACAAATATGCAGCTTTAGTTACTGTGGATATCGCTAAAGCATACAATACTGTAGAGCAAGATATTCTAATAGGTCGACTGGAATCCCTCAATTTTCTGGCATACATAGTAACGTAAATTCACAAATTTCATTTGGACAGACTGGAATTTCAATTGCTTCAAAGGCTGCTTTTCATCGACTATGCACTCACAAACGAGAGGAGTACCGAACGGCGGTCCCGAGTGTTAATTGATGTGCTAATGAGCGTTATTTTACGTAACCAGGACATATTAACTTATGTTTATGCAGACGATATCGTCTTTTTTTGCCACGGCAAACACCATTACAACGTCGTACGACCGCCTGCAGACTTATCTTAACACGCTGGGGAATTGGCTTGATGACTATCACTTTTAACTTAATCCTAGTAAATGTGCTCTTCTTGTCTTCCCCTTGAAATATCCCATGCACATCTCATTATGTTATCATTCTGAGGTCATACCACTGGTGGAATCTATTAAATATCTTGGATCAATTTATAATGCATCTCTCTGCTGGCGCCAACACATTGAATACATAGCTGGAAAGCGTGCACGAACCGTAGGCATGTTACGTAGGATAAGCGACTACGGAAGAGGCATGAAAAGAGATACAGTAGTAATAATATATCGATTATATGTTCGTACTACTCTTAAATTTGGAAGTGAGCTTTTCTCTGATGCTCCAGCCTACAAAATCCGGCCGCTCATTCTTTTAGAAAGAGTATCGTTACTCCTATACCTTCGTCTCCAAAAAACTGTTTCTAACTACGTTTTATACCTAGAATCGAGAATTCCTTCCCTTTCGTGCAGATTTCGTATCTTTGCCGTTCAGAAATTTTTAAGAGGTTATGAGTCACCACTCCAGCCATCACAGACAGTATTCATATCCTCTCCGGAATAATATTTTGGTGCTAGGTGGCCATAGTTTCACACCCCACAAATTATATTTGTACTACGTTTTCTGGACCCGCTGATTGTACGTATCGGTGAGATTAGGCTGACTAGCGATAATTGATCCATGCGGATATTCAATATGATGAAATTCTTCCTATTAATGCAAAGTTTCTCCCCCGTCATACTTTAGATGGTTTATTACAAGAACACTTGCAGAGCATCAAAACCAGTGAGCTATTGCTACAGATGCATCACAGAGTGACGAAAAGTCAGCTCTTGGTATATTCAGCCCGAACTTGGATTGGTCCTATTCGCTCCGATTACCTGATTTAATGCCTGATTTGATAAAACCTGATAATAACTGATTTGATAAAATATTTGAACAGGGAATGTCACTGAAGCCATAGTTTCGACAAGTGAATCTTTTCATCAAAGCAAAGCATAGACGAAACCAAGTAAACTAGCCAAAACATTCTGCAGAATCATTGGTTTTCAATGGTTTCTAATCGCTTCGCGCCTCTATCTGTCCCTGAACTTCTGTCTTGTTTTGTACTCAAGATCTCAAATGAAGTATGTTTGCTGTCGAAAATGGTGATTGTGTCATGTATAACATGAACTGCTGGTGATTGCTAAGCTTTGCATGAGTTTGCATATTTTTGGTTCATTGTGTGCTCATTATCTGCTTATCTCAGCTGTGTAATTAAACTGGTTTTGCATATTGCCTTTACGCACTACGTGCACGTCCCTGTCTTTTTACGAAATGTGTGATTAAAAAGTATATATTTACTAGTTTTGATTGATTGTCGCTTTATAGGCAAATAGTTCAGCTCCCGTTTGTCCACCTTCCAACAAGACAATAGTTCAAGATGGTTGACTAAATTTAACGAAAACCAGCGTTGCAGGGGCGGCTAGAAGACTTGAAAGAACAAAATCACGAAAACATTAGGCTTGCTTTTGAAGGCGTATTCTTCCCCTCTAAAGTGACATTACTGGTGACGTCGTGAAAGAAATGTTTTGTTTGTGCATATTTCTTGCATGGTAGCCGACACGGGGAAGGGTGAAGAACTAGTGGTAGATGGGTCACTATAGCAGCGTATTTCGTGCTGAAGCGCGTCCCACAAAAGGTATGGAGTTTCCGAATTTCGCTTTTCAGCGAATGTGTTGTTCATGCTCAAGCAACCAGACATTTGTTGCAGAGGCTCATTGTCCTTTTATTCGCGAGAAAACAATGAATAACTATTATTACGGAACAATGTTGCTCATGGCTGTCTTTCAGGGAAACTATTGTGGCCTCGTTGCAAATCCTTCAGCAGCTTCTCCAATTACTCCGAGGTGTTTCGCAATTACCTCCAATCTGCTACCCAACCACTACCGAGTGGCTCCCCAAACACCTCCGAGCTGCTTCCCAATATGCACTGTTCTTCGCGCAGCTCTGGTTCAGCTCGGTGAGAGTGGCCCACTGAGCGCACAATGTTGTGCGGATCATGCTCCGGGTCCAGTATGGCAATAGGGTGGACCCTTGATGTTCTGCTGTGGTGATGCCTGGACGCTGGTCATGATCTCCACACTTCGAAATGAAATGCAGCTGGCATTCACACTGGTCGAAGCAAACGCTGCGAAGGGGGCAACTCTCGTCGTCACGATCCAGGTCGCGTATCGGTAGACACAGAAGTGGATGCACCACTGGATCGTGTTCACTACCATAGGACGACGGCGTACCACCGCAGGAGGCATGGGACTGCAGACTTCTACGTTGATCGTCGTTAGCCTCTTGAGCCTGCGGCAGCTGGCATTGAAAGTTGACCAAGAGGCAGTACTCGTGGCCTCGTTGGTACATGGAGAGACGGCGTAGCGAAGGCGCGTCTCGATTCAGCTGACTTGCGCAGGACCATGGTTTACTACCGTTGGATCCAGCACGAGAGTGCAGATGCTTGTGCTGCCCGCCTTTCGCATCTCCACTTCGTTGCACCTGGTGCTCTTGAAAGAACGTGCTCCAAGAGAGGCTGCACTCGTCAAAGCGATCAAGGGCATCTGTGGGGGACGCAGCTGCGTGGGTGTGTCTGGGCCTGGTTCTCTTGCGTAGAACAACGGTGCTCTACCGGTTGTGGAACGGCACTGTGGTTGATTCTCGTTTGATTCCCGTGTATAGCCTCTGTCAACGATGTCTTCTAACCTTGCACAGCTCATCCGATGCTGGAGGGGACTGAGGTCTTCCTGCCAGACGATCATTCTTGCACCTGGCTGTTCGAAGGTGCTCCGTGGCATAAGCATGTGCACGAGGAACGCTTGCTTGCTTGCTAGTTCCTTTCTTTTGTGGCTCTCACCCACTAAAGGGGATTGGCCAAGAAGCCGATGGTTAATGCAAGTGAATATCTTTAGAATTTTTAGACTGGGGGAATATGATTACTGTGTTTTGACTGGGAAATTAGTTTGGTGCAATGTAAAAAAAAGAAAAAAAGAAAAAAGGGGGGGAGAAATAATAGAATCTGTTGAATATCTGTGGTGGAATCGTTATATGAAATTTTCCTGAAAGTTGAATCATTGCAGTGTATCAGCTAAATGATAAGTGGTAGTGTGGCTAGTAAAAATCCAGAGCTGATCGCTGACTTAGCAAGGTAATCTTTTTTTGTTATATATGAATTCGCAGAGAGCCCCGCAGATGTTCCTGTCGCTGTGTCCCAATGAAGTGGCTCTAAAAGACAAAATATTGGGAGTATTAGGTGATATTCCTAGTTTTTTAATAAAATTTCGAAGCAGTTTTTTCTTTGATTTTTGAAACGGTGACATGTTATAAAAAAATGGTCGTAATGTTCAGGTTCGTTACAGGTTGAGCACAGAGGGGATGGCACTAGGCCAGACCTGTTTAAGTAGAAATTAAGAGGTGGTACACGGCAACGTAACTTTGTTATCAAGACTTCCATTTTACGCGTTGAACACCAGTTATTATTTCATGTGAAGTGCAGGTGCGAGAAATCTGGATTCGGTATCAAGATTTTTGATGAGTCTTTAAGAAGGGAAAGTTTTCTAAACCTCGCTGCTGTTACATAAGCTGTAGGAGGCATGATTGGCACAATCGGAAGATCAAGAGATGTTCGCGCAAGTGTGTCAGCCATCTCGTTTATAAATATACTATGATGGCCTGGCACCCATATCATTCGCACTAGACGAACGTTTGCTGGGATTAATGATTTAAACGTTTCTAGTACTGCTGATGTCGACGACGATGATAAAAAAGAACGCACGGAATACGAGTCAGACACTATCACAGCTGTCGAATGAGTCGCAGGAAGTTTACGAATAGCTAGTATAACAGTTATTAACTCCGCTTCAAATATTGGTGTATAATCTGGGAGGCATAATAAAAATGACCAGAATAATGAGAGAGAAAAAAATACCCACATCTGCCTTCTCGCCTTCCGATGGAAGCGGAAATGTTGTAGGCCCGTGTACTCAGATTTGGGTGCACATAAAAGAATCTCAGGTGGTCAAAATTTATGGAGCCCTCCACTACGGCGTCTCTCATAATCATATGGTGGTTTTCGGACGTTAAACCCCACAAATCAAATCAATCTGCCTTCTCGCCACTCATAGATGCATCCGTTGCAATTATTATATTAGTACCTAATTGAGACAAATGTTGTTCTAATAAACCAATCAAATATTTATAGGGCAAGTGTTTAGCGTTCACGAGGAAGATATCGTCAAGTTTTATTTGCACTTGGCCCATTGGTTTGACAGATGGTGTGATCTCGTATATATTAACATTTAAAGCATCTAGAAGTGTTTGAACAAATAGCACTTGGGGTTTATATACACGGGACCAATGCTCATTGAAAAAGACACCAGGCTCGGCAAAGGATACAAACTGTCGCCTTCTCAAAGTGAATTCAGAAAATTTTAAATAAGTTTGTACTGTTAAAATACGAAATCTGCAAGCAAGGGTGGGTATCCGAGCTTCTAGATACAAAACCTTGTTCGCTGTGAATTTTGGCACACCTAAACAACTACGTAGAGCTTCCCGCTCTAAGAGAATCAGGGGGTTTATTTTGTATGCTGGTCCACCAGAGAATAGTACACGCCCACGATTTACTACTTTCCTACTTCTTCCTCCCCTTCGTCAGCGGTTAGTGCCACCTGTGGAAGGTTGAATCAAGCTGGGTTGTTTTATTACCGCTATTAGTATGCCAGAATCTTAAATATGGCGTGTCCACCCTCAACACCCAGCGAAAGACTTGGTTTTTTATGTTGCCTATTCTGATTTAAGCTTGAATATGTATGATTGCAAATGAAGGAGAACTATCATCGTCATTGTGGCTGTTCTTCGTGAATTATGCGAAGCTAGTGTGTACTAGAACAGGGGAGTGCCCGGACCAAGCTTTGAATATTGAAGCCCAAACAGTGTGAATGAGCTTGTGGCGCTGTGATCGGTAGTCTTCAATGTGTCATCGTTTGAGAGCGGCGCGCTGCTCCGTCGGAGTGGTCGAGGGGTAAAAGGCTCGCTTCGCACACAAAAGACCCAGGTTCGGATTGAAGCTGGGGACAAAACTTTTCTTTTATTCTGAATTCCACTTCCACAGCTGTAATGCTTGGTTATATTTTTTAGCTTTAGTTGGTACGTATTTTTACAATATGTTAACGGAATATGAAGGAAAGAAGAAGAAACTTGACAGCGCGTCTACTGAGACTTCACCCATGGCTCCCCAGTACGCTGGGTCTCAAATGTATTTTTAGGGCCGAAGCTCCATAGAGCGACACCCGTTCGTCCTTCGTCGTAGTACGTAACATGTCTTATACTTTGACCTGCATTGTGGTGCCAGTGGGAGATTTCTCCTGTGCGTTGTTGAACAATAAAAAATTCGCAGCGTGCGCAATGACTAAAAGCCGAATTCTCCCGCCTCTCATAAAATAATAGTAGCTATTGGCATGTACAATGAACACTATCTGAAAAAAAAAGGCTTGCTACGCTATAGTCGCTGGGTGTAACCTCCTCTTTTTTATAAAAGTTCAGCGAGCGTTGTTCCGCAGTGCCAAGAATACTGTAAACTAGTATATACCATGAACTCGAGGTGGTCAAAGGTGGGATTTAGACACGAAGCGCAAGCCGTAAGAAAGTGTGCGTGTGCCACATCTCGTTTAGTCTTTGGAATGTCCACTGGATGGTAGTGCTTCCATATGCGGAATATATGATGAATATGATGAATAGATCCGAGATGGTGGTACATGGAGTGTTGACTAGATGGACGGACGGACACGCAGAGAGATTCATGGACGGACGCACGGATGGCTGCATGGACGGATGAAGGCATGGACGGATGCAGGGGTGGATGCATGGACGAACGCAGGGACAGACGCACGAACAGGCGCATGCACGGATGGACGGAAGGACGCATGGACGGTCACACAGACGGACGCATGGACGGACGGAAGCAAAAAGAATGGACGGACGGATGCTTCGCCACACCCTCCATCATTCACGCCGTGGATATGCTGCCATTTTTTCACTTCATATTTCGCCTGCCTTTCCGTAACAACATGCAACAACTGAAGCTAGATTTTAAAAAAAGGTACCCAATACAACCATACACGTGAAACTGAAAATAAACATCGCAGCATATCCACGTAGTGAATGATGATGAGGGGGGAGAAGCGTCCGTCAGCCCATCCGTGCTTCCGTCCGTCCGTTCGTTCTTTCTTCCGTCCATCCGCCTGATGATCCGTGCTTCCATCCATGCGGATTCATCCGTGCGTTCACAAGCGGACTGACCCCGTTTGTGCTCTACCTTAAACGCATTGGTTCTCCGGCCGTTCCGAGCACTCCCGTATTTTTGTACGCTCTGGCATACCGTTTTTGGAAAATCAGCCTGAACGCATTTCCTACCTCGTTGTCTTCATCTTCTACTTTAAAAAAAAAGAGAGAACTACAGAAAAAAAGGGAACAAAGAGGTAAAGACACAGCTAAAAAGAGAAAGAAATTGGGACAATGCAAGTGAGAAAAGAAAATTAGAGTGATAAAGAAAGCGAAAGAGATGGAGTGACGAAAAAAGGTAGAACCAGAGAAAAACAGTGTTCAACGATAATTCCACGCTAAATGTCTATACTCTCATGCTCGACCATCTGCAATCTGCTTAAAAAAATGAATCCTCTACCTAATGCAACTAGTGATACACAAAAACAGTTATTGCAAATTTTTTGCCTTCAAAAATTATTTGGCGGGTATTTCATGCGGCCTCAAATATAGAAAATATGGTCAATATTGGAGTTTATTGATAGAAAACAACATTCAGCGAAATCTCATAATTGACATCAGCATAACGCCAAATGGTTTCCTGTAGAATAAAAAATGATTAAGGTGTGAAATGAGGTGAACCGGTGGCGACAAATTTGCAAAAATTTTCATTATTGGACACGTTCAGTCGCTAAGTCTTCACAGAGGCAATCCCAGTAAAGATGTGCGAAATAAATTATTAACTAGGCATTTTCTTCATCTAATCATTCAGGAAGGTTTATCAAATTACGCCCCGGCGCGGTGCTCTAGTTGCTAATGTACTAGGCTGCTGACCTTCAGGTCGCCGGATCGAATGCC
This sequence comes from Rhipicephalus microplus, assembly GCF_043290135.1. Classification (NCBI taxonomy): domain Eukaryota; kingdom Metazoa; phylum Arthropoda; class Arachnida; order Ixodida; family Ixodidae; genus Rhipicephalus; species Rhipicephalus microplus. Next base: position 314,576,842 of record NC_134710.1, on the reverse strand, counting down.
GGATGCGACATATGCGTTTTCACTGTAGGTGAGAATGCAGTAGGTCAATGTGCTCAGATATGGGTGCGCGTTGAAAAAACCCAGGTGGTAGAAATTTTCGGAGCCCTCCACTACAGGGTCTCTAAGAATCACGTGCTTGTTTTGGGACATTATACCCAACGTTTCAATTAAATGCATGCATGGCCAATCCGCTTTATTTTCGCAAGTATTTGCTTCGCAACCGGTGAATCAGGATTCAAGCGCATACGTTGTTGCTCGGAAAGTGGCTCTAGAATGCCAACCACGCTTTAGGCGAAGATGCCTTCATCAGGGCATCGCATGTTTAGCGCAGCTCTGTGGTGAGTTTATGCAAACATTCAAAGTTTTGCGAATGTTTTTGAGATTTCTGAGTGGCAACGAGTAAGCAAAAGTATTTGGGTTCATCATTTGAGTGAGGTGGGGTGGGAGGGAGCTATTCATTTCGCATAACTAAACCCTGTTCTGAAGAAGGCCCACTCAACAGACACAATTGCCATTTCGCTAGACTAGTTTGCGATGACGAGAGTCTACCTGTTGCTGACATAGTATGCTTCTTGGAAGGCTTGAATGCGTGTTGACTCAGCAACAGAGTCTTTCAATTCTTAACATTATGCATGTAGCCATATCAATGTGGTACAATGATAGTATTTCCTTTTTTTTGTAAATGAATATAGCCGTTTGAAATTTAGATGGTCTTTTCTCCCTGTACTGTCATTAAAGTACGTGTCATCCACTTCATGATGCATTACAAATAATTGAACAGGGAATGTCACCTAAGCCATAGTGTTGAAAAGTGAATATTTTCGTCAACGCAAAGTATAGACGGAACAAAGTAAATTAGCCGAAACATTCTGCAGATTCACTGGTTTTCAATGGTTTTTATTCGCTTCGCGCCTCTATCTGTCCCTGAACTTCTGTCTTGTTTTGTACTAAAGATCTCAAACGTAGTATAGTTGCTGTCGAAAATGACGTGATTGTGTCAAGTATAACACGGACTGCTCGTGATTGCTAAGATTTCCATGAGTTTGCATATTTTTGGTTCATTGTGTGCTCATTATCTGCTTATCTCAGCTGTGTAATTAAACTGCTTTTGCATATCGCCTCTACACACTACGTGCAAGTCCCTGTTTTTGTACGAAATGCGTGATTAAACAGAATGTGTTTCCTAGTTTTTATTGATTCTCGCTTTATTGGCAAATCAATCAGCTCTCTTTTGTCCACCTCCCAATACGAGAATACTTCATAGCAGTTAACTAAATTTAACGAAAAGCAGTGTTGCCTGACCGGCTAGTAGACTCCAAAGAACAAAATCACGAAAGCATTAGGCTTGCTTTTGAAGGCGTACTTTTTCCCTCTAAAGTGATAGTACTGGTGACGTCGTGAAAAAAATCATTTGGTTGTGCATATTTTTTGTAGGCTAGCCGACAAGGGGTAGGGGGGAGAACCAGTGGTAGATGCGTCACTACAGCAGCGTATTTCCTGCTAACGCGCGTCCCGCAGAAGGTCTTTCCGTATTACGCATTTCAGCGAATGTGTTGTTCACACTCAGGCAACCAGACGTTTGTTGCAAAGGCTCATTGTCCTTTTATTCGCGCGAAAACAATAAATAACTATTATCACGGCACATTGCTGCCCCAGGCAGCCTTTTCGTGACTCTATTGTGGCCTTTTTGCAAATCTTTCAGCTTCTTCTCCAATTACCTCCGAGCTGTTTCACAATTACCTCCAATCTGCTTCCCAACCACTGCAGATTGGCTCCCCAACCACCTCCGTGCTGCTTTCCAATATGCACTGTTTTTGACGCAGCTCTGGGTCAGCTCGGTGAGGGTGGCCCACTGAGCGCACAAAATTGTGCGGATCATGCTCCAGAGTTCAGTAAGGCAGTAAGGTGGACCCTTGATGTTCTGCTGTGGTGGTGCCTGCACGCTGGTCATGATCGCCAGACTTCGAAATGACATGCAGCTGGCATTCACACTGGTCAAAGCAAACGCTGTGAAGGGGGCACTCCTCGTCATCATGATCCAGGTCGCGTAATCGTAGATGCAGAAGTGGATGCACCATTGGATCATGTCCACTTCCGTAGGACGACGGCGTGCCGCCGCAGGAGGCATGGGACGGCAGATGTCTACGTTGATCGTCGTTAGCCTCTTGAGCCGGCGGCAGCTGGCATTGGAAGTTGACCAAGAGGCAGTACTCGTAGGTCTCGTTTGTACATGGACAAACGGCGTAGCGAAGGCGCATTTCGATTTTGCTGACTTGCGCAGGACCATGGTTTACTACCGTTGAATCCAGCACGAGAGTGCAGATGCTTGTGCTGCCAGCCTTGCGCATCTCCACTTCGCTGCACCTGGTGCTCTTGAAAGAACGTGCTCCAAGAGAGACTGAACTCGTCGTCGCGATCAAGCGCGTCTGTGGGCGGACGCAGCTGCGTGGCTGCGTCTGGCCCTGGTTCCCTTGCGTAGACCGACGGTGCTCTACCGGTTTGTGGAACGGTACTGTGGTTGATTCTCGGTTGATTTCCCTGTGCAGCCTTGGCAACGATGTCTTCTAACCTTGTACAGCTCATCCAATGCTGGAGGGGACTGAGGTCGCCTTGCCAGTGGATCATTCCTGCACCTGGCTGTTCGAAGGTGCTCCGTAGCATAAGCATATGCACGAGGAACGCGCGCACGATTTACTACTTTGCTAGTTCTTCCTCCCATTCGTCAGCGGTTAGCGCCACCTGTGGAAGGTTGAAAGCAAGCCGGGTTGTTTTATTATCGCTATTAGTATTCCAGTGATCCTAAATATGGCGTGTCCCCCCTCAATACCCAGAGAAAAACTTGATTTTTTATGTTGCCTATTCTGATAGTGCAGAGGTTTAAGCTTGAGTATGTCTGATTGCAAATGAAAGAGAACTATCATCGTCATTGTGGCTGTTCTTCATGACGTATGCAAAGCTAGTGTGTACTAGAACAGGGGAGTTCCCGGACCAAGCTGTGAATATTGAAGCCCAAACAGTGTAAATGAGCTTGTGGCGCTGTGATCGGTAGTCTTCAATGTGTCATCGTTTGAGAGATTCGCGCTGCTCCGTCGGAATGGTCGAGGGGTAAAAGGATCGCTTCCCACTCAAAGGACCCAGGTTCGACTTGAAGCTGTAGAAAAAACATTTCTTTTATTCTGAATTCCACTTCCACAGCTGCAATGCTTGGTTGTATTTTTTAGCTTTAGTTGGTACGTATTTTTACAATATGTTAACGAAACGGGAAGGAAAGTAGAAGAAACTTGACAGCGAGTGTACTGAGACTTCACCGATGGCTCCCCAGTACGCTGGGTCTCATATGTATCTTTAGGGCCAAAGCTCCTCAGAGCGACACCCGTTCATCCCTCGTCAGTACGTAACATGTCTTAACCTTTTACCTGCATTGTGGTGCCTGTGGGAGATTTCTCCTGTGCGTTGTTGAACAATAAAAAATTCGCAGTGTGTGCGTAAACTAAAAGCCGAATTCTCCTGTCTCTCAATCCTGATTTGTAGCTATTGGGATGTACATTGAACACTATCTGACAATAAAAGATTGCTACGGTATACTCGCTTAGCGTAACCTCCCCTTATTTTAGAAACGTTTAGCGAGCGTTGGGCCGCAGTGCTATGAATACTGTGAACTAGTATATACCATGAACTCGAGGTGGTGAACGGTGGGAAGTAGACACGAAGCGCAAGCCGTAAGAAAGTCTGCGTGTGCCACATCTCGCTGAGCCCTTGGAATGTCCGCTGACTGGCGGTGCTTCTATATGCGGAATATATGATGAATAGATGCGAGATGGTAGTACCTGGAGTGTTGACTAGATGGACGAGTGGACACACAGACAGATTCATGAACGGACGCACGGATGGCTGCACGGACAGATGAACGCATGCACGAACGCAGGGACGGATGCATAGACGAACGCAGGGACGGACGCACGAACAGGCGCATGCACGGAAGGGCGGATTGACGCATAGATTGTCACACAGGCGGACGCACAGATGGACAGAAGCAAGAACGAATGGACGGACGGATGCTTCGCCCCACCCTCCATCATTCAGCCCGTGGATATGTTGCAATCTTTTCACTTTATATTTCGCGTGTATTCCCGAAACAACATGCACCAACTGAAGCTAGATTGAAAAAAGTACCCAATACAACTATACCAGTGAATCTGAAAATAAACATCGCAGCATATCCACGTAGTAAATGGTGATGAGGGAGGAGAAGCGTCCGTCAGCCAATCTGTGCTTCCACCCGTCCGTTCTTTCTTGCTTCCGTCCGTCCGCCTGATTATCCGTGCGTCCATCCATGCGGATCCATCCGCGAGTCCACAAGCGGATTGACCCCGTTTGGTCTCCACCTTAAAAGCATTGGTTCTCCGGCCGTTCCGAGCATTCCCCCTTTTTTGTACGCTTTGGCATAGCGTTTCCGCAAAATCAGCCTGGGCGCATTCCCTACCTCGTTGTCTTCATCTTCTACCTCGAAAGAAAAAGAGAGAACTAGAGAAAAACGGGAACAAAGAGTTAAAGATACAGCTAAAAAGGAAGGAAATTGCGACAATGCAAGTGAGGAAAGAAAATTGCAGTGATAAAGAAAGCGAAGGAGATCTAGTGATGAAAAAAGGTAGAAACAAAGAAAAAAGTGTTCAACGATCATTCCACGCTAACTGTCTATACTCTCGTGCTCGACGATCTGCAATCTGCTTGAGAAAGAATTGAACCCTCTACCTAAAGCAACAAGTTCTCCACAAAAAGATTTATTGCCATTTTTTTTGCCTTTACAAATTGGTTGGCGGGTATTTCTTGCGGCCTCAAATATAGAGAACATGGTCAATATTAGAGTTTATTGATAGAAAAACAATATTCATTGAAATGCCATAATTGACATCAGCATATTGCCCGATGTTTTCCTGTAGAATAAAAAATACCTTAAGGTGTGATATGAGGTGAACAGGTGGCGACCAATTTGCGAAAATGTTCATTTTTGGGCATGTTCAGTAGCTAAGTCTTCACGGAGGCAATCTCAGTAAAGATGTGCGAAATAGCTGATTAACTAGGCATTTTCTTCAACTACTCACTCAGGAAGGTTTATCGAATTACGCCCCGCCGCGGTGCTCTAGTGGCTAATGTACTAGGCTGCTGACCCCCAGGTCGCAGGATCAAATGCCGGATGCAACAGCTGTGTTTTCAGTGAAGGTGAGAATGCAGTATATCCATGTGCTTATATATAGGTGCGCGTTAAAATACCCCAGGTGGTCCAAATTGTCGGAGCCCTCCACTACGGGGTCTCTCATAATCGCGTGCTTGTTTTGAAACATTAAACCCAACGTATCAATCAAATGCATGCATGGCCAAACTGCTTTTGGTTCGCAAGAATTTGTTTCACACTTGGTGAAACAGGATTTAATCGCGTATACGTTGTTGCTCGGAAAGTGGCTCTAGAATGCCAACCACGCATTAGGCAAAGATGGCCTGATCAGGGCATCGCATGTTTAGCAAGCACTGTGGTGAGTTTATGCAAACATTCAAAGTTTCGCAAATGGTTTTAAGATTTCTGAGTGGCAACGAGTAAGCCCAAGTATTTGGGTTTGTCATTTGTGCGAGGTGGGGCGGGGCGGTCTATTTATTTTGCATAACTAAACCCTGTTCTGAGAAAGACCCACTCGACAGACATTTCACTAGACTAATTTGCGATGACGAGAGTCTACCTGCTGCTTACATAATATGTTTCTTGCAAGGCTTGAATGCGCGTTGACTCAGCAACAGAGTCTTTCAATCTATAACATTTGGCATGTAGCCCTATAAATGTGGCACAATAATAGTCTTTCCTTTTTTTGTAATTGAATGTAGCCGTCTGAAACTTAGATGGTCTTTTCTTCTTGTACTGTCTTTGAAATACGTGTCATGCACTTCATGATGCATTAAAAAATATTTTAACAGGAAATGTCACTGAAGCCTTAGTGTTGAAAAGTGAATCTTTTCGTCAAATCAAAGCATTGACGAAGCCAAGTAAACTAGCCGAAACATTCTGCATATTCACTTGTTTTCAATGGTTTTTAATCGCTTCGCGCCTCTATCTGTCCCTGAACTGCTGTCTTGTTTGGTACTCATGAACTCAAACAAAGTATGTTTGCTGTCGAAAATGGTGATTGTGTCATGTATAACATGGACTGCTGGTGATTGCTAAGCTTTGCATGAGTTTGCATATTTTTGGTTCATGGTGTGCTCATTATCTGCTTATCCCAGCTGTGTAATTAAACTGCTTTTGCATATTGCCTTTACGCACTACGTGCACGTCCATGTCTTTTTACGAAATGTGTGATTAAAAAGTATATATTTACTAGTTTTGATTGATTGTCGCTTTATAGGCAAATAGGTCAGCTCTCTTTTGTCCACCTTCCAACACGAAAATATTTAAGACGGTTAACTAAATTTAATGAAAAGCAATGTTGCCTGAGCGGCTAGAAGACTTGAAAGAACAAAATCACGAAAACATTAGGCTTGCTTCTGAAGGCGTACTCTTTCCCTCTAAAGTGATATTACTGGTGACGTCGTGAAAGAAATAATTTGTTTGTGCATATTTTTTGTAGGGTTGCCGACAAGGAGGAGGGGGGAGAACCAGTGGTAGATGCGTCACTATAGCAGCGTATTTCCTGCTAAAGCGCGTCCCGCAGAAGGTATGGAGTTTCCGCAATACGCATTTCAGCGAATGTGTTGTTCATGCTCAAGCAACCAGACGTTTGTTGCAAAGGCTCATTGACCTTTCATTCGTGCGAAAATAATAAATAACTATTATCACGGCACATTGCTGCTCCAGGCAGCCTTTTCGGAAAACTATTGTGGCCTCGTTGCGAATCTTTCAGCTGCTTCCCCAATTATCTCTGAGCTGCTTCCCAGTTACCTCTGAGCATCTTCCCAGCCACCACCGAGTGGCTCACCAACCACCTCCGAGCTGCTTCTCAATATGCACATTTTATACCTTTTGGTGCAGCTCCAGTTTAGTCGGGTGAGTGTGGCTCGCTGAGCGCATGAAATTTTCTGGTGCTGCTCTAGTTTCCAGTAAGATAATAGGGTGAACCCTTGACCTTCTGCGGTGGTGATGCCTGGACGCTGGCCATGATCGCCACACTTCAAAATTAACTGTAGCTGACATTCGCACTGGTCAAAGGAAAAGCTGCACAGGAAGCATCTCTTGTCATCACGATCTAGGTCACGTAATGGTAGACGCAGAAGTAGATGCACCCCTGTATTGAGTTTCCTTCCGTAGGAGGACTGCGCACAACCAAATAAAGCACGGGACTGCAGACGTCTACGTCTATCATCGTCCGCCTCTGGAGCTTCTGCAGCTGGCATGGAAGTTGACCAAGCGGCAGCACTCGTTGTCTCGTTCGTACATAGACAGACGGTGCAGGGAAGGCGCCTCTCGATTGAGATAACTTGCCTATGACCATGGTTTACTACCGTTGAATGCGGCACGAGAGTGCAGAGGCCCATGCTGACCGCTTTTCGCCTTCCCACTTCTTTGCACCTGGTGCCCTTGAAAGAATGTACTCCAAAAGAGGCTACACTCGTCGTCACGATCAAGGACAGCTGTGGGGGGACGCAGCAGGGCAGTTGTGTCTGGACCTGGTTCCCTTGCGTAGAACGACGGTGCTCTGCCAGTTTTGGCACGGCACTGTGGTTGATGTTCGGGGGATTCTCGTGTGCAGCCTGTCTCAACGATATATTCTAATCCTGTACTGCTCGTCCGACGCCATAGTGGCCTGCGTTATTCTTGCCAGTCGGTCATTTTTCGCCTGGCTTTTCGAAAGAGCTCCTTGGTATAAGCGCGTGCACGACAAACGCGCGCACTATTTCCTACTCTTTTACTGCTCCTCCTCTTCAGTGGTTTTAAGCACATGTGGAAGCTTGAACGCGAGGCGAAGTGGTTTAATATAGCTATTAGTATGCGAATAATCATAAATATGGTTTGTCCCCCTTCACCTCCTTGAGAAAGGCTTCGTTTTTTATGTTGCTTATTCCGATAGTGCAGAAGATTAAGCTTGAGTTGGTCCGATTGCATAATAAGGAGAACTGTCATCGTCATTATGGCTGTTCTTCACGAATTATGCAAAGCTATAGTGTACTAAAACAGGGGAGTGCCCGGACAGAGCTCTAAATGTTGAAGCCCAAACAGTAAATATCAGCTTGTGGCACTGCGATCGGTAGTCTTCAATGTGTCATCGTTTTGGAGCTCCGTCCGGCTCTGTCGAAGTAACCGAAGTGTTAAATGCTCGCTTCCCACCCAAATGACCCAGCTTCAAATCACAGCTGTGGAGAATAAATTTTATTTGATTCTGAGTTACACTTGCACAGCTGTAATGCTTGACTATATTTTTTATCTTCAGTGGGTACGTATTCTTACGATAGGTTAGCAATTTATGTAGCAAAGAAGAACAAACTTGACAGCGAGCGCACTGGGACTCGACCGATGGCTGCGAGTACGGATCCCCCTTTAGAGAACTTTCATGTTCCCGAAGGCGCGCATTCAGGCAGCGACCTGAATTGGCACGTTCTTCAGCTCGTACTTTATTGGTTGCGCACTTAAATATGTTGTTCAGTTACCCCAGCATGGTTTATGTTTATGATTTGAAGCAAAGCCCTTTCTTGGCTAAGTGTGTTGAACATGCTTGAAATTAAAATGTTGCACGAAAAAGACGTTTACAAAAAGACACGCCTCTGTACCACTTATTAACGTGTCTTTTTTCGCGCAATCCTTCGTTCTTAACTATGAGCTTAAGTTATTGCCCAGTACAACTTGATTTTATCTAGCGTGCAGTGTCCACTACCAAGCCTGCTTCAACTGCACAAGGACAAAATAGCAGTAAAGCGAAAACTTCAGTGGCACTGCTAGCTGAAATATCCGGTATTCACTCAATCAAAGAACTTTTTCGTCAAAAAAGCAAACATTCACGGTGAATAAGGAAGCCGCGAAAATAGCTGGACAACAGCTTCACAAAGCCCCAGACACCTTTCGGCGGTGAAAGTAGAGGGTACGGCATTTTATCTCAGAGAAAAAAAAGTATTTTTTTTTTCAAAGATGGTAAACAATTCAAGTACTCATTAACAATTACTATGCACAAACCAATACAAATATGCATGCATGTATAATATACAGACATATTGGAGAGTATATTAATAATGAATGACAAAGAGAAACAACATAAAATCACGTATATGTTTCTTTGTTAAAAAAAGCAACTTTGAGTACTTTCTCGAACAGCCATATAACTTCTTTTTATTTGTGTAGAATAAAACATCTGTTCCTTGCATTTCTAAATATTTTATTGTTGTTGGGATGGTGTGTCGGATGCGTTGCGTTCCATAGTGTTTGCGTGAGAATGGAACGTGCCAATGTGGTTTTTATCGAACGTGTTGAGGAGCTTCCTTTTTATTTAAGGTTTGCGAGTTAGAGAACTGTGTCTGATTTTCCAAGTACCGCCTTTTAATAGCGGCAGAGGAATTTGAAAGAATAAAGTTCTGATGTTTTAAACATTCTGTATTGTTTCAAAAGAGGGGCGGTGTGTTCTATAAAGTGAGCTTTTGAAATCATTCAAAACATTTTTTATTGCAACACGCTCAGTTTTGCCGTGTTACGGCTGTAGGTGTCGTGAGAAATAAAGTATGCGAGATAGTCGCGATGACGTCAGCTTGGCATGGTGATACGTTTCACCACCCAGCAACATTACAGGTGTCGTGAAGTGCTCGTAGATGCTCGAATGATCAAACTTCATCGCCGTATACAGACAGATCACTGTGATGCCAAAAGGGCCTCACCGCGATGACAATGTTTCCGACAGCGCTGCAGTTCCTTGAATTGGGCCGGTGAGTCGCACAGACACTGGGCCTCTGCGTCCCACTTGAAGCAGCCCGGCCCGAAGCGCGTCAACAGGAAGAACCATGACTCGTCTCCTGGTTGCGGCCATCACCCAAGCTCAGAAGAAAACTTGTAGAACTTGGAATCTGGGCCACCTGCATATTCATGAATGGACAAACAAATGTACTTTGACAGAAGACAGGCTTTTCTACTCAATTGTCTAGAATCACGATAAAGCGTACACCAGCCTACGCTCCACATTCACTGAATTTAAACGACTGAATGAAGGGTGTGCTTATGTTAAACCAACGTTCTGTTCTTTAGCTCAACGGGCATGTTCGACTCAGAGTCAATTTAGTAAGAGCATCTTGCCTGTCTTGTTGTGTTTTCCCATCTTAGTTTATATTGCTAACAAGAACTTCAATACACGATCAAGTTAAACAAAAGATTTAGGCACCCAAGCTTTCGCCATGTAGTATACCAACATAGAATTTGTTTAGGAAATACCACTAAAAGAACACTCCACAGCTAAACCAAACGTTACTCATCCAAAACGATGCACCTACCGAATATTGCACCTAATGAATCTTTCAAAGTTACATATTGGCTCTTTATTGCACTATTATAAAGCATAAGATTAAATGGCACAGACTTTCGCCAGACATTTTGTCTAAAGAAAGTTACGTGTCATTACGCTGAGTGAGCTCAACATGCAGAAAATTGAAACGTAGCCCCTTCCATGATCCCCTGATTGCTGGTACCAACGTTCCTAGAATAAACTTAGTTTAAAATCTCCGTAACTCCGCCAGCAGAAGAAGATAGGCCAAATGGCAGTCACGAGATCTAGCGGTGCTGCAGTCTGATCATGCTTAATCTTGCTCTACTCTCTTCGCACCGTCTTTTACGGCGGCGTGCCACGGCGGTTCGCCACGGCTCACGCCGGCTTCCCTGTTGTACTGTTATCGAACTTAACCATTCATCATACGCTTCCAGTCGACATTCTTGCGTCGCATTTGTGGGCTGGACAAGGTCTCCTGTAGAGATTGCCCGTATGTGTTGCTCATTGCAAGTTGGCTGAAAATCAATATCCTCCCTATATTTGCGAGGCTTGCATTCGGTTTAATCTTCAAGTACGAAAATTCTACGTGAATGACCATTTTCAGCGTAAACATTTTACGACAACCGCTACCATTTTAGCCACTGTCATCTTGCCTAGGTAGAAAAAGGCCCAAAGCGTTTGTAAGAGCCTCAAACAAGTTGACTTACTTGAATGGACAAATGCTCTAGAACTTAAGTATTCAACTTGGTTGAACAGCACACGCGGGACGAGGACGAAGGAAAAGAACACGGACAAGTGCTGACTCGCCACAAACTTTTATTTGTGAAAGAACACATGATAAATAGGTGAAGTGCCACTCAAATATGCAAAAACATCTAACCGCAAAAACAACCAAACCCATACCAACTCGTTCAAGCTTCCAATATTAAACAGGACTCATGCTTTGTACTAGTTACAGAAGAAAACTTTCTTGATGCTTTACACTGGTCATCAGAGAAGCCTTCGTTGCGGCTACCAATGGAGAGCAGAGTGCAAGTTGTTACAGCAACTTACCTTCTTTTTCGCATTTTTGACTTTTTTCAGAATGCTGTTGATTGGTTTTATTGCAAAAGAAGAAAAAAACAGATATTATCACCACAAGGTAAAACATAACCATCACGATCTCATGATGAGCGGTATAACTCAAAAGATGCAGTGCCAAGTGCTCCGACTTTTCAAGCAAAATCTAAAAGAGGTAATCAACCAAAGGGCATTCGCGAAAAGCCTCTCAACAGTTTTCTCAATTTCTTTTATTGTAGAATAATGGCTGCGTAAGGAATGATATAAGCAGCCTTTTTAAAAATACCTCATCTGCATAAGTGCACGTTCAGGTGGTTTGGGAGCGCCTGCTTCAGAGGTGCTTGTGATATATGCTAGAGGCCCTCTTTACAAGTTGTCACTTATTCAATTTTTCTTATGAAGGTACCGATAGATGCTGTAGACTCATGGTGTGCTACTTCATGGTGCACTTTGCTGCACTGAGAAGCCACACCTATACATGCGGCACCGTTACCATCTCTGAGGTTCAGAAATGAAAACACTGTGATTGAGAAAACTATCCGTTGCTGTAATAATGTACAGCATATGTTATTTGGGTATGAGCCTCTGGGTAGCGCGGAATAGGGAGATCAGAGAAGAGAACGTTCGGATAGCGAGAAAGGCCTCCGGTGCACGACACCTTTGAATTTACCGGTACGTCACGCTGGAATAAACCTATTCTTAAACGTGATGATATGGAGGAAATGTAACAAAACCTGGTCACTGGCAAAACACGATCACTCACATACGTTTGTGTTGGTTATTAAGGGACTCATATAATAAAGCAGAAATAATCACAGCTTTTAACGCAGCGAGACAGTTGACAATTATTCGAATGCCACTGTGATGCAACTATAGGTATCGACAACGTTGCTCGTCACGTGACTTTCGTCTTGCTCTTCTACTTCTGGCGGCTCCTTCAAACTGTGCACTGAGCATAAGAGTGGCGCCATTCGTTAAGGGTGGGGGGATCAGTGAATTGATTGTGAACATTTCAACTTCGATATATGTGGTGGAACTGCTGGGAACAAGCGCGAAAAAATGCCGGGTGAGAGCTTCCACGTCTTGCGTGAGGCAAAAGCTTCCTGTCCAGCAAAACGTAACGGAAGTGTGTTACAATGCAGTAATTTTCTCGTTGAACACCATAGACTACGTTTGGCACAAGGCTTTATTTCTCTGTGACGCAAAGCTTGGTACTACCTTTTGAACTGAGCCGGATCTTTAGGAGGTCTGTCCCAGTAAACAATAATTGGTTCATACCTCAATCAAAACTAAATTATGGAATGCAATTGATTCACTTTATACGCCTGAGTTAAAAGCTCTACTATAGCAACATGGTCTGAATTTCGTTCGATGGTCTGGTCCCTCTCCTGGGCAATTTTGGTTGAAGGTTAGAACTACTTTCTAGTGTGTGCTTTGATCATGCTCTCAAATTAGGTTGTAAGAAAAACAACTGTGTCTTCACCTATATTTATTTTTAATGTTTATGCGCTGTATGATATTTGAACGTGATAACCTTAACGAGCAGGTTTCGAAGAAAGTGTGGTGTTGGCGTCGCAGCCAGCGTCTCCGGTTGTGAGCGAGAAAACATCATTGTGCCCGTGACAGAAAAAAAAACCTGCCAATAAAATAAATAACATAAACCTTCAGTACGAGCGAGAATGGAACCCAGGCTCTCCGCGGGGCAATCAGGCCTTATACCACAGCGGCACACCAATGGTCGATTCTGACCCGAAAAAAAAAAACAGTATGAATTCTATGTAGTAAAAGTTCTCTTTAATATTTTGTACAGCAAAAAAGAGCCTTACCTTTACACTTCTTTTGCTCATGAAGCAGAAGCGATTTCTTTAATTCACGCAATATTAAGTGGTAGAAGCGTAGTATCGCGCCAGGCGTCTACACATGCTAAATGCGCAGCGAGTGGGTGTTCGAAAGGCTCAGCCATTACAGAGCGCTCAAACTCATGTTTGCGTGTTGCTGTACGCACGTGTTAAATCCCTTTTGTTGATTCGCAAAAGGAACAATTAAGGCGCAGTGGGCACTTCGCAACTGTACTTGCAGTAGACATTCTACTATAGTTTGAAACGGCCAGTGTTCTACGCACAGTCGTTCGTCCCATCACGGCACGGTGGAAGCATACACCGAGACAGAAGCTAGGCTAGTAATTGAGAAGGTAATTCGCGAAGGGCCCCGTTACGCTATTGCGGTCTATCCTTGAAGGCGAAACTCAAGCGTCCTCCAAGTTTTGTAATTGTTCTGTTCGTAACTGCTGTGTAATTGTTGACACACAACCCACATAATACTCAATGGCGTCACCTATGCCATATCCGCCCGTTGCTACCACATGTCATAATAACATTGGAAATACAATTTTTATTTGCACTACACGATGCAAGGCTAGACAGCGAATTCGCTTACGATCGTTCGTCATCTAGTCCATCACCGCTGGGTGAAAGAGATCAGAAAGCACTTATATGAGGTTCTCAAGCGGCCTATAGCAGCTTTCATCTTGGCCCACACCCCTGTGTAACCATGTGTACACAGAAAATAATAATGAAAAAAACAAACAAACGAACGAGCAAGTTGCGTGAAGCGGAGTCGTCATTGCGGTCGCCAGTGTGGGAGTCTGGCGCAAGGCTCGTCCGCGTACCTCAATGTAGATAAATCTGCTGCTCCTGGCTACGCACTCATTGCATGACAAACGCGTTTTTGCACAAGAAACTACGCAGTATCAAAAACAGTCCGAGAAGTGACGAGGGAATACAGCACACCATTCGCGGTAGCCGCTTGCACGTTACTACGGCCGATCACAACCTGCGCTCCCCGGGCCACTGGAGCAAAATCGTACTGCAGCGCCACTGGTTCTCGTGACCGCCACGTGGCTTGCCTCTCTGGCGTATCATTGAATCTGAGTTTCTTCTTGTAACGTTGGTTGGTACGTATTGATATTGGTTAGTACCATTGATATCGAAAACGATATAGTTGTAACAACAGTAGCGATACCACCTAGAGAACCAGCTCCATCCAACTCCTGATATGCGTACACTCAGAGCTGAACCACCAGAAGGATCATGCTCGCTATGGTGGTGTAGTGACTGAGGATCACGAGTGCTGACCCGCCGGTCACGGGGTGCAATTCCGGTTGCGACGGCCGCAATATCTATGGAGGCGAAAGTGTTTTAAACCCGTGTGCTCAGATTCAGGTGCATGTCAAGAAACCCCAGGTACTTAGAATTTCCGGTGACCTTGACAACGGCTTCTTTCATAATTATATGGTGGTTTAGTGACTTTAATTCCTAACAATTTTTAATATTACCTTAAGGATCAGTTTCCCAAACAGGTTCGGGAAAAGCTCGAAACGGAAAAAGTGTAGATAACTTCTCGACAAAAACGTCGTTTATAAATTTTTTTTTTCGAATTTGTAATGTATGCCGCAAATTGCGGATCTGTTAATATAGATATAAAAAGAAAAAAGGGATGAAAAAAAGATTAACATATACCCTCTTAACATTCGCAAGCAATTAAAACAACGATTGCCAATAATCTTGTGTAAGACAAAGGGAAAAATGTTTAGTTATGGAACAAGACAAGGACCATGACGAAGAGGCACAACCCGTGCGCTTATTGCAAAGAGAAGTTCTTTTAAAACGAGGCGACGTTTTGTCAACTGGCGTTGACGGCAAGCTGTAACAAGATTCCGTGAACTGTAACACGCTGCAATAAGATGCCTTCAGTTTTTTACTGGGGACGCAATATGCACACCTACCAATATATTGACCCGCCGTGGTAGCATAACATGCATATTGTCACGTCGCTAAGCTTTAGAGTAGGGGTTTGATTCCCGGCAACAGCGGCCGCAATTTATTGGTGCTAAATGCTAAGAACACTGCCGTATTTAGATGTATATGCTCGTTGAAAAACCCCAGATGGTCGTAAATAGAATTCAAGTACTCCACTGCGGTGTGCCGCTCAATTATATGATGGTTTTGTCATATAAAATCACAGAAGTTAGTTTATAAATAAAATTGCTTTATAGGGTACGTTAAAAATGACATATATTTATTTGGCGAGGCCAGGGATAGAATTCCGCATACTGTGTGCCCAGTTATGCAACTTTCTCACCTTTCCTTAACAATCTGGTTATTGTTTCTTCGTTCTTGCCTCGTTTCCGAGATGAAATTTGATTTGCATGCGTGTGTTTATTCATGCGTTTGTATAGCTACTCATGTTATATGCTCGACAAAAAAAAAGCCGCCGTTGTTTTCTCAGATATCGCCGCTGATAAAATACAAGCAAAATACCCTTGTGCGACCACGTCTACGACACTGACGCACTGACGCGTGGGAACGAGCGCGCAATATGAGCGGAGCACATCCGCTGCGCTCCTTGCCTACAGAAGGTGCACTGTGAGCCGATCGTGAACGCCCGTAAGCGTCACTGGAGATGGGACATGCACACTTGGGTGCTCTGGGCGAGCAGCCGGGTATTTTTCCTACGGCCGGTACCTGGACAACACGCACCGCAGACGCTCTGCGTCGAGACGAAGCTGAACGAGCGAGAACGGTCGACGAGATCTTACTCTAAGCCGTAAGGCATTTCTAGGGACGGCATCACAAAGCAGGGCGACATCCTGCTTGATCTTAGTTATTACTGAGACATAAGATTGTGACACTGCTGTAGTTTCATTTACAAATGCATATTTTCCCGTTTTTTTTTTTTTTTTTTGCTGTCCCGGCTGCTGCCTGCTAACCATCGAATTCCGTGAGCAGTGTTCACTTGCTTTTCATGCAGCGGGGATTTTCGTTCCTACAGTTTAGCCGGTGTATAGTGAAGGGTATTTCAAAGCATGGAGCTAAATACGCTACAGCTCGTTCAATAGAGGTTTTTTAATCTGTCCGGTTGTCCGTTGCATGCAAAATTCTTAGCGTGTAATCGAATAATGGGCGTGAGCTGCGCATGTGCGCGCCTGTAAAACATGGCTGCGCCGCTGAAGGCGATTGCCTTCCACCTCGTGGCTATGGAGTGGCCATCGCGTGCTCTGTAGCTCGCTAGCTTCGAATACAAGATTTGCTTGAGATTCATGGCTTTACTCTTCGAAAGGAAAGTATTTGTGTCGATTCGCCAATATTTTTGAGAGATTTACTCAAATAATTTATGCTGTAGGCTTAGTCAGTTACGTTTCCGAAAACTCAGACGTTGTAAAGTACGTGCTAGCTATTTGTCTCATTTCTTCTATAGATGGCGCCACTGAAGTGGTGGCAGGTAAGAGGCACGTTAACCGGTAATACGCCTGCCCTTTTGTTTACCGCAATACCGAATAGACTAAGCACCTCTAATGCTAAGTTAACGTCCTGCGAAACCCCCTAATGAAGAAACTGGTTATAATTATGTGTTCTGAGCGTAGGTAAGCAAACTCACTCATGAGTTGACTCAATTGAACTCATTCAGACTCAGATCGAGCCGTGAGTGCGGGTGAGTGATAATATCACTGTGTTGGAGGCTGAGTGAGTCTGATTGAAAAAAATGTTTGTTCGTGCGAGTCAGACGGAGTTTACTTTATCAAAATTTTTAGTGAGTCTGAGTCCGAGTGAGCCCCCAGTTCAAAGCATAGTACATGAAAGGGTCTGTGTGAGCTACACAGTTTTTACTGCCCTGTGGTCCTGAATATGTACGTCGCCTTGGCCAATTAGCTGAAAGTATTTAAAAGGCCATCATCCCCCGTAAGCATAAATTAAGAAATAACGAGCCAATATCGTTTAAGATTTTGATCGCAGTCAGAGAGAAATACACTCCTGATGGTGTTTCAGGTTCTTTGGATGAAGTGGCGCCACCAAGTGCGGGTTATGGTGTCTTGATGCGCGCTTTCCCCGCTTTAGGGTGAGTGCATCTGCCGCGTCCACTACGGCGCAACATCCGTATTTTTGGCCGCGTCGTCTCACTACTGTCTCACAGTCACAGCACAAAGGTGGCTACACTGAGAGGCACGGGACTCGGGGAAAAATGGCGGCTTCGCGGCATCATCCTCATGAAAGTATGGTAGCACCCTACGGAGGGCGGACGTACCAGGCTCACTAGAGCGTGTTCAAACCCCTTGATCTAGGAAAGTAACGACTGTCTTCTTCGCGCCCACATTTCTTCCCCGATTCTTCACATCCGCCTTCCAAGTGTCGTGAACGCGCGCTTTCCCCAGCGGCGGCGGAGAAACTGCATTCTATGCACCGCGTGGCGGCGCTGTCCGTTGCTGGTGCGTTGGCGATTGGCGAGCTGAAGTAGCGGTGTTCGACGATGGGGTGCACCTGGCTGAGAAGTGCACCAGCGTCTTGGTCTGAGAAATGGTACCGAATACTTTTGCAGGTGTTTTGAATGCTCACTGTAACTAAAATACCGGCCATTGATGTGCACAGTGAAAATTCTATTTTTGTGGACCACATGGAAAGTCTTCAACAGAACCACATATGCAAACGCTAGCAGACTGGCATAATTTTTGCTGTGCACGTAATTTTAGATGTCTTGACATGGCATTTTCTTTACATTGCAGTTTTAAAAGCGCAGTGTTTCTTTGAAGTGCTCAAATTGCGAACTATTGTGCTTTGAGTGTTTGTATCTATTGATCATCTATCTATCTATCTCTATCGACACTGGCGACTACCAGAGTGACAGCTTTCATCGAAAACAACGAGAGCTTGTCGGTCAGGTCTCTGGTGTGGTCATGGCACTGTGAGTGCACACAAACTTCAGCTTTTTGAGCGCTTGTATTTATCCTATGTCACAGCTTCAAAAGTTAAAATAAGTTTCTAGTTTGTGTCTCTGAAATCTTTGCTACCTTTTGATTCGGGTGTTTCTCCCCACAACACTCACTTACTAACTCAACCAAAACACGCGTGTGACCGTCTTCTTGAAGGTTCAGTGCCAAAACCCCTCCTCTCCGCCCCCCTCAACCTCCTTCTCCCCCCACCCGCTTTTTTCTCTCGACAAAATTCCTGCTCTGTCATCAAATTGACACCCTTGCTCCGCGGCGCACATTTCGAGGCGGCTATCTGCGCTTCGCATTTATTAAGATACGTTATAGTGCAGCATTGCCAACGTCAGAGTTTCTTAAGATGCGAGTTCACCTCGATGGTTCAAAGACTGTGTTCGGCTGCTGACCCGAAAATCACGGAATTGATCCCGATCGCGGTGGACGCAATTCGGTTGAGGCGGATTGGTAGAAGGTCGTGTGGTGTTCGATGTCAGCGCGCGTTGGAGGGACACTAAAGCCAACGGTAAAGTCAACGTTAATTGTTGAATGGGTGGTCCGGAAAACTTGTAGTGTTACTTTTGTGCCAAGGAAGGGTCCATTTTTAAATAAAATTACGTTTTAGTGCTCCGCATCACGGTACCGCCCTTCAAATTAGCCGCCTTAAGTAGTGGATCGGCGGCACCGTTTCATGTCATTGTTGCAGTGCACAACGTGTCCCGGTTTTACTGCGCTAGTAGCAGCAGACCAAGAGCAGCGGGAGCCAAAGCAGACACAATGGCTATGGATCAATATCCCGTCATTGGCTTCGGCATTGCAGACGCTTTTCTTTTAACTGGGCCCCACTAGATGACACCACCAGTCGCTTGTAAATATGCGGATTTTGGATTTTTGCACCACTCGCGCCATTCCCAGTTGTAAAGTCCGGCGGTTCTTAATTCCATGAATAAACAAAAACGAGCGTCTTTTTTGCGTCTTTTGATGCACGAAATGGTCTTTATTTAGTGCAGTTGTATCAATTACTAGTAATTAAGTTTAAGTGGTCCGTCTGATATCATCGATATATTTTTGAAAATGTCCTACGGTGGCGCTTGTGTTCTTGTTCATTTACCTTAATTTCTCGGTAAGTAGGCCACTGTTGTTGATAATATGGTTGTTTTAGATGTTGTCATACATTGTACTTTCACTATTACGTAAATTGTTGTTTGACTTTGGTTTCCCTTTAAAGAACCGTAGGTGGCCGAAATTTTCGGAGACCTTCGACGTCTATTATAATTTTATGATGGTTTTGGGACGTGAAATCCTAGATAATGTTATTAGAATGATAAAGGCTTCACTGGTTGAGAACCTTAAAAAATGTGTAGATTCCAGAAACGCTTGGATTCAAAGTGGATGGAAGCATGGACAGATGAGTGGTTGAGTTAGAGAAGAAATGTTTCAAGCATTGGTGAAATAAATGTGGGTAACAAATCAGTAAAAGATTTGTTCTAAACGTAGATATTAAGACAATACCGACGTAAAGGTATTTGCGTTGAATAAATGCATGAAGGAGATAATAGGCAATGCAGAACACTGCAACAGACTTAATGAAGTGTGATTAGCACAGGCAGGCTTGGTGACCACTTACCGCCCCATTTCAAACGAGATGCCAGCAGAGATTAACGTCAACAGACGCCATTCTTCTAGCTCTCATACTTTTCTTGAGTTTGCAAGATTTTAAGAGGTTTGACATAACGAATAATTTTCTCGCTCTAAATATTTCGGTATTGTAGGCTAAACAGCAATCATTCTTAAGCCGGAAATCTCAGTTGGTTGCATGACTCTTCTGGCACAGTTTACTTGGTGAGGCTATGACTGCATTTTCGTGAGCACTAAATCTGGGGATTCCGCTTAAACCTGCTCCGCTTCTTCCTAACGCCATGAGATGGCGCTACAAAATGACCCGCTCTAAAGACCCTTGATCTTGGGAAAGTACTGCCATTCAGTGTACAAGCCACCGCTTGCGCAACCTCTTCTCTCCCTTATGGTACCTTTCAAATCCTCCCTTTTTCCGCTGCTGTTTGCGAGATCATTGATCTCCTTCGTATTTGCCCGTCGAGACGCGCAACTCAAGCGCTGGGTTCATAATTTTCTTTTTCGCTCGAGCAGTTTTTCGCCAGCAATGTGCGTAGATTGCGAAGCGAACATGGCGCGCGCTTTGTTTTCTGCGCTGTTTGCGGGCGCTGTGCCTTGCGGTGGCACCTAAAACTTTTGCAACCAGAGTACAAATATGCACGCTTTTGTTTACAATATGAGAGGAAAGCACGATAACTTCCGTAGGCAGCAGTCGGTGCACTACATCAGCCGAAAGAACTTAGATCCGTCAAAGATCATGTTCTTTGGCAGTTACGGTGCTTTCCTTATTACTCGCAGAAAAGCATCTCAGAATTCTGTGCTTATTTTAAATAGTCTTTCTGTCTCATCGACATAGTTCTTTTTACGGCTAACTATGCGTCGCATAAATATAGAATTCTCCTGAATATGTTTAATATTTGGCCGAGAGTCTATCAAATCACACTTCGGCAACAGTTATTGAGTTTGAATTGAACTAGATTGCTGTTCTCTGCGAAACTGGTATGATACAGCATCTCGATCATGTTTATGGTGATTGTTAAAATCTGTTGAAAAAAAAATGCAGTAAAAAAAGGGGAATATACGAATAGATCAAGGTGACCCGAGCGATGGTCATCAAATCAGGTTCTTTATAGTGCGAAGGGGGGTGGGGGGGAGAGTATTCACACATAAAAAACAATACTGCAATCTGGTGATAGAAAAAAAAAAGAAAACGTGCTCTGCCAGAATTAACTGTCAATAATAACATTAACCTACTGATAGCGAAAGTGAGCCGTTATGTGACCTGAAGTAAGCTTTGTCACGTGACGGCCCTGTTAGATCATTATGAAATCGCCAATTCTGTGACATAAGATGTCGTCATATGGAACGTCGTCTCGTGATGATGGTTTTTTCAAACACCTGCTCCCAACGACGCGAAACAGCTTCGACGCGAAACGCCGACAGGGATATCTCGCGTTTGATCAGGCATCTAAGCCTTTCAATTGATTGATATGTGGGGTTTAACGTCCCAAAATCACCATATGATTATGAGAGACGCCGTTGTGGAGGGCTCCGGAAATTTAGACCACCTGGGGTTCTTTAACGTGCACCCAAATCTGAGCACACGGGCCTCCTTCATTTCCGCCTCCATCGGAAATGCAGCCGCCACAGCCGGGATACGAACCCGCGACCTGCGGGTCAGCAGCCGAGTACCTTAGCCACTAGACCACCGCGGCGGGGCCATATAAGCCTTTCGTTAAACGGTAAGTATGACCGTGATAGTTTTGAAGAGCAGCATCAGCTGGCAAATGTTGCGTTTTTAGTTCATTAGTTCACTTTACAATTTGGATGTCATGTGAGCATGTCTGGGAGCCGATTATAGTTTGTTTTTTTTTTTCGTGCGTACAAGTGACGTGCAAGCGGTGTTCCCATGATTGTGCTCGCTTGCTCGTGATAACCACTTCTTTTATTTATTTATTTATTTATAATACCTCAAGGGCCCTATTCAAGGGGTGTTACATAAGGGGGTAGACAGTTCACAAGCAGATGATTTGTTCGATGGATTCTTTGAAATGGGCGATGCTGGAGTAGTGCACGACGTAAGCAGGAAGATCGTTTCATTCTATTGATGTTTGCACAAAAAATGAAGAGTGATGGGCAGTGGTATGCACACGGGGTTGGTAAACCACTTTGGAATAGCTAATACGGCATGAAAGACGATGAGCTGGAACGACAACATGGTTTAGGTGCAATGCATGATAAAATTTATGATACAAACACAGTCTTGAAACTTTACGGAGCGAAGCTGAGTCAACTATGTTAGCACGAGATTTTAGCTCAGTGACGCTACTGTGATAAGAGTTGTCCGAATAAATGAATGTGGCTGCGTGATTTTGGATGGACTAAAGTGTTTTAATTAGGGCGATTTCATGGAGATCTCAGATAGCACATGCGTATTCTATCTTCAGGCGGACTAGTGTTAGGTTAAAAGTTTACCAGAAGGTGGGGCTTGTCGTAAGTTTCTTCGGAGATAGCCAAGAACGCGGTTTGAGTCATTAGTGATGTTAATTATGTGGGATGACCACGTGAGATCTGAAGTTCGAGTATTTACATGAAGTAGATTCTGTAATTTCAGAGTCAAACAAGAAGAAGGCAGAGGAAGACCGAAAATTCTCGTTCGTGAGGTGAGTGGTTTTCAATCACCTTTCTGAAGTATTGGTGGACATTTGTTATTGATATACCGTTAGTAAAAATTATAGCATAGATGAGTTTTAGGTAGTCAGTAACGATTATGATATTTAGATAATAATTCAGAGAAGCTCTGCGCCAATAATCTTCAGCACTGCAGGGTGTTAGTCACTTGTCATTTTTTAAACGAAATCGCACATCGTTGCTGGATGATCACCAGCTTTCCATACATCATTTCTCTATTTCAATGAAAACCTATTTAAGCTGAATATATTGCAACGATAGGGGAAAAAATACCTGAAACCCTACGCAGTATGAACATCGTTTTTTCACTACTCTGCCGTGAAGCACAAGAGGCCCCATCTACCGAGACATGAATCTCTAGTCGATAGTATGAGTGGTTTCTGCATGCCACCTGCTCTTCATAACGTCTATGTAGTTGCCAGAAACAAAACTATAAGTGATGCGAACGTAAAGCATGTTATCATCTAAAATATTACCTGCATCTTAGAACTTTCAATGAAGATGCTTTTAAAATAGCACGCCACATTTACACTGCTTTCGGAAAACCCTAATCTAATAAACGTTCATTTCGCTGTTATCTATTTTGTGCTCACCATTTTTCCGAACTCACTACACTTTCAGAGCGCGCAAGTGTCATGAAGCCACGCGTCTCCATTGAGATTGGCGAAGCGTCCTTGGGAGCCCAAGCGAAAAATGGCACTTGGTGCAACGCTCGCTTAAAGTTTCTAGGTTGATTTTCGTAGTGTCATGAATGAGGCGCCGAGGCTGAAAATTTTTACGATACAGCCTCCAGAAGGCGATGCCACTCGCTGGCGCACTTTGTTCGCGCACGTCAGTCAGCGCCTTGACGAGTTCCTCGCGTTGGCGCCGAAATTTGTGGTTGCGGTATAAGCGCGTTGTGTTCACCCACATGGCGCCGATAAATTGTAAACGAGTAAAAAAGAGGTCTGAGGACTATGTGGGCAGGTTAGCGCCTTCTGAACGCCACATACTGAAGACATATAGTAAAACGCACGCCGAACATATATGTAGAATATTCAGGCGTCCAGTTCTAGTTCAATACCAATACTTTTCACAAAATCGTGCTTGAGTACTATGAATAAAATACTCACGGACATATTATAGTGTTTACAGAAGGAGGAGGAGGAATAAACTTTATTATAAGAAACCAGCAGGTTTAGGTGGTCTGGCCTAGGCCTCCAATGAGGGGACGTCAAGGGCTTGCCTCGACACCGCCTGATGGTTGTACATTAGGATATAAAAATTTATTAGGCAGTGGAAAAACGTGATTACAGCCACATAGGCGCTAACTGCGAGTAAAGAGTGCAAGGAAAAGAAACGTGCACGTCAATAAAAAATATTCATTTAGAAGTAGTTGTAAAACAGTCAAATAGAATTTACCTATACATAGGAACCTCTGTTCAGGTTTTGCGCCTAGTCTTGCAGTTGTGCTGGCACCGCAAAATCCCTGATTAGGAAGGTACCTTTTTTTCGCATGACTTCCTTTGAGTAACGACACAAAACAAGTTCTCACTTTCTTTTTACGTTTGGCGCCTTAAAGCGGCTAAAAAGATTTTCAGTTGCACGGGACATAAATGCGAACTTCTTAAGACGCAGCTCGTAATGAAATTGCAACAGCTACAAAAATATTAGTGTCGGATCCAAAATTTACAGTAAAGCGGTGCCCCCAACCCCCTCCTTTCTTTTATTTTCCTTAGCTGCAATATGTAGGCATGAGAGTTTTTCAATTTTTAAACTCCGCACAATATTTTTTCAATCATACGAGCTCACTTTGTGGGCTTGCCATTAAGAACGATCGTCGCTGCGTTATTCTCAACGTGTACGCAACAGATATACAATGAGGTTGCCGCAGTGGTGTAGCGGTAATGGTTCTGGGCTGCTCACCCGAAGGACGCGGGCTCGATGCATGGGCAGCGCCAGGATTATTATACTGTGTGTGGGGGGGGAGGGGGGACCCACGATAAGTGAGTTTCTTCAGGGGAGGGGGACAAAAATGGCGAGAACTTAGCGACTGTGTTATAATATTTCCTTTTGGGGGACAATGGGGGAGGGGGAGGCTAAAATTGCAGGGGAAAGCTTAAGCCCCTTCCATGCACACCCCTGGCACCACTCTGGGTTCGATTCCGGCAATGACGGCCGCATTTCAATACAGGCGAACTGCCACATGCCCGCGTGCTGTGCATCGTCGGTGCACGCCAAGAAACACAATATGTTCGAAATTTCCTCGGAGAAAGTTTTGGTGGAGCTCATACACGGTGGGAATCGAGTTCATGCGATGCCAAATTTTGTTTTGAGCATAGCTTTACAAGTATATATATATATATATATATATATATATATATATATATATATATATATATATATATATATATATATATATATGTATGTATATATATATATATATATATATATATTTATGTGTGTGTGTGTCTGTGTGTTTGTGTGTGTGTGTGTGTGTGGCAAGAAGTGTATACTTAAGGGCTCGTTTTTTCTTGTTTTGACACAATATTAAGAGATCTAACAGACAATAATGGCAAGGAATGTATAGGGGAAGTTGTAGCCCCAACACTAATGTAAATGTTAAGAAAGAAATGTGGGTGAAAAGATAACTTGCCGTGAGCAGGAACCGAACCTGCGACCTTGGAATAACGCGTTCGAAGCTCTACCACTGAGCTACAACGGCGGCTATCCCCCCAGTCACTTCTATTGGGATTATATTTGTGAACTTAAACTTGGGAGTGTCAGTCGGGGCCACCTGTAGCCATGGTGGCGAGTGTGGCACACTCTTATGAGCCTGTTTGGCGTCACGTAGCACGTGAACTTATTACGAGTTGGCAGCTGACCAATGGTCCCTCGTATACAACCTAACGGCACAAGTCTGCCAGTACGAGACCCTCGTTAATGAATAGGAGAAAGAAGTGTATACTTAAGGGGTCGTTTTATCTTGTTTCTCAATAATGACAAGGAATGTGTAGGGGAAGGTATTAGGCCCCACTGTAATGTAAATCTGAAGAAATAAAACATGGGTGAAAAGAGAACTTGCCATGAGCAGGAATCAAACCTGCGACCTTTGAATCTAACTGTTTACGTACGTCTGCGCGCTGTAGTTGTCTTCTGCTTAACCAGGAAGAAACAAAATTTACCAAACGAGTTCTACAGTGTAGGAAGAACTCGAGAGGCAGGGCACGAAGTATATAACATGTTATTTTTGTCCGTACGTGCTAAAATGCTTTTCGTCAGTCCGGTGTGGCCCTTACCCGCATACCACGGGCATACCATAAAATGTTGGATATGTGCGTCGCACGCACGTTTAAAGAATAGCATTAGACACCCTTTTCTCGCAAATTTTCAATGAATGCAAAGAACCGAAATAACTTATGCATCCGAAGGCACCTATCACAAGGAGTGGCCGATGGTAGAAAATTCTGCGGAAAAGGATTTTAGTAGCGATGTAAGGGCAATGGAGTTGCGTTGTTGGCTAAAAGCTTTCGTAAAAATACAGTAAGCATTACGTATACACTAGTGGGAGTCTATGCGTAAGCGTTTCATGTATCGCAAGTACTGTAGCATGCAGTTCATTCGATGAAATTTCCGTGAGCCCTTGTTCGATTTTATATATATATATATATATATATATATATATATATATATATATATATATATATATATATATATATATATATATATATATATATATATATATATATATATATATATATATATATATATAGGCAGGCATGGTGGTTGAGTGGTCGTAGCGTTGCATATAGTCCAGTAGATCCTCCGTGAGTGGTCACAACGTGGTTTATTTTGACCTATCGGCCTAGAGTCTGGCCTTCATCAGGATCATGTTGTAGGCCCGTGTGCTCAGATTTGGGTGCACGTTAAAGAACCCCAGGTGGTCGAAATTTCCTGATCTCCACTACGGCGCCTCTCATAATCATATGGTTGTTTTGGGACGTTAAACCCCACAAATCAATCAACCAATCAATTTGAAACCACTCACCTCACGAGCGAGAATTTGAACTCTGCCCGTGCTTGGTGGAAGTGGATATCACGAGCTAGAAAAACAATCACGGGAACACAGCTTGCACGTCACTCGTATGCGCGAGAAAACCAAAGTATGATCGGAAATATGCTCATGATATATATATATATATATATATATAGTTATATATATATGCATATATAATGAGCATAATTACCTTTTAGATGAAAGGCTCAGATGCCTGATAAAACGCGAGATATAACTGTCGGCGTTCATCAACACGAGATGAATGAAGTTCTATATGAAAACATGTTAAGTCGCAGAATATGTGTTGTCATAATGATCTGGCAGGGCCGTCACGTGACAAAGCTTAGGCCACGTGACATAACGGCTCATTTTCGCTACCAGTAGGTTAAAGTTTTTCTGGACAGCTTTTTTTGGCAGAGCTCGTTTTCCTTTTTTTTTTCTATCGTCGGATCGCACTATTATATTGTAGGTGTAAGTACGCCCCACCCCCCCACTCTCTCTCGCGCTATGAATAAAAAATTTCAAGTGATGACCATCGCCAGGGTCACCTGGATCTATCCATTATTCACCTGTTTATGTTTATACTGCATTCATTTTCAACAGATTTTAATCATCACCATAAACACGATCGAGATTCTGCATCATAAGTGGTTCGCTGTGAACAGCAGTCTAGTCTGATTCAGGCTTAATAACAGTTGCCGAAGTGTTATTTGATGGACTCGCGGCCAAATATTCAGCCTATTAAGGAGAATCTTATATATAGGCAACGCATATTTAGCCGTGAAATGAACTTTGTTGATGAGGCTGGAAAAACATTTAAAATACGGAATTCCGAGTTGCTTTCGTGCAAGCATTAAGAAAGGCGCCGTAACTCCCAAAAAACAAAATCTTTGACGGAACTAAGTTCTTTCGGCCAATTGTTGTGCAGCGAATGCTGCCTACGAAAGCTATCGCGTCAGCCACTGTCAGCCACTGCAAAAGTTTAAAAATGTCGAAGAGCTAGAAAGTGCTCATGAAGTTCTACCTCTTCCTGTGCAAGTATACTAACTGCCACAATGCACTCTTGACGACTTTATCCTCGCTCTATAGTGCGAGGATAAAGGCATCAAAAGTGAATTATGGCAGTTCGTATACTTGCATAGGAATAAGGCGAGGATAGAGGCGTCAAGGGTGGATTATGACAGTTTGTCACCAGGGCGGCAATACCAGGGCAGAAATAAATTTTTCGATAGCTTCGCGAGATTAGATGTGGTTATCAGAGGCAAATCTATTCGTAACTGAAAACATTCCCGATTCTTGTTGGTATTCTATATTATGAGAAAAACAAGCGAGCTGTCAAAACAACCATATTGACATCATATTCTGTAAACACGGTGCGTAATCAGGCGTGAATACTATCTAAATTGAAACATGCTCTGCAGGTAACATGAATGTTTAAAGTGAACGTTAAGTAATTTTATTTGTGCGTCTCTATATGCTTTCAAAGAAGCTGTAAAAAATCTAAGGTGGCATTGAACTCAAGATATGACGTTATTAAACTCTTATGAAGACTTCTGAAAAAGTGAAACTTTTGTGAAACTGAACACTGCGTATTGTGATGGGGCCAGGACCTCAAAAAAACAGACATAAGTTAGGTCTCTTCGAACTGCCTTCCTCATAATATTTAAAGCCGTGCCACAAACTTGGAATTCAATCAATCGAAATCCGAATGCTATACACAAACGCACATGAATGTGTGGTAGTGGTTTGCCAACAGCTCCAAGAAGGCACGACTGCCACAGCAAATCCGCGCTTTACCGGTAACATACCTATAGAATTCGCACCGGCACCTCACTTTTAATGTCATACAAAGGCGGCTGTAAACATTGACTTTGCACCGTCACATTGAATTCGCACCGTCACCTCGCTTTTAATGTCATAGAAGGGTGGCTAATCAACATTGTATTTTTTTCCTTCCTCATTAGTTGCACAAAAAACTTGCCGGTCCCCTTGTAGATTCTCCTGAGACGACTGAAAGGTAAAAACTATCCTCGTCTTCTTCTGATTCAAAACACTGAATGTTTCCTACTTGCTTCCGAGATATTTCTGCGCCCAACATAGTTTTTTTACTGCCTCAAGGACTCGAGACCAAGCTTGCATTCTGCCCCTACGCTGGTTATGCACTGCCCTCTTGATCGGTTCATTTCAACCGACCGAAGATGTTATATGATGCCGTGAGGTTATGTGGCCTCCCGATACGTGACAAATACTTGTGATATGTGACGTCATGTGATGACGTTTTCACGTAATGATGATTTCTTGTATCACTCGTGTTCACGCCGCCGATGCGAAAGACGCCGGACGCCGCTTTTGATGAGGCGTTTAAAGCTATCGCCCTAATGCACCGTACGGCTGCACATCCGTGAAATTGCAGCTTCCGCTGGCGTTCGGGAACAGCGCGCTTGCAGTAAGCAGGTAGAACAATTGGTCTCCTCATAAATCTTCATACTAACGTGACTCTAATCTGTAGCCTTTCTTTACAGGCCGAGCATAATATAGATTACAAATGAAGGTGGCTGAAGTCTACCCGTCACGTTTGGCAACATGGAAATTGGCATCACTAAGCTGGAGTGCTCTGCATCTAAACAGTTAACAAATGAGTATCAGAAAGAACGCTGCCTCACGATCCCTGCCGTGTGCAACGCTAACATTACGCCCAGAAGCTGAAGGTTAGCCCATGGTCACCATGCAGCAGTTTGACCTCTATTCTGCTCTCTACCGAATCAGGATGCCAGAGAGGCGCAGAAATAAACGGAGCTGAGCAGCCAAATATTAAGGCTACAACAATCCACCCATGAATACACAGACAAGCTCAAGCAACTGACCGCAGGCCGCATTTTCAAGCCTTTCACCTTGGCTAAAATTAAGAGTCGGCATTAGACTTTAACAGCGCCTGTTCAAAACACACAGACCGATCACAAGAATCGCGCCCCATATGGAGATGTTCTTGTTTATTTCACGATGATTTCATTGTTTAAACTCTAAAACAGTGAAATCACCTGCCATAGTTTCTCATTTTCTGACACTTGCTTTTTTCTCGCTGGCAACACTCATAATGCTTTCCGAAGAGAACGGATGATCACCTATATCCCTGGAAGCCGTAGGCCGTTTTGTGCTATTTAGTGCATGAACTCCAAGCTGACGCATAATGTGCTACGTCAATACACAGTAGCAACCATCGGGGAAGATTAGGCACCCAAGCTGTTAATATTAGCTCCTGGCAAAGACTTCTCTCAAAAATCGACTTTCAGTTAATGAAAAAAGCAACTCTCAGTCAAGCGAACGCCACGGTGACAAAACGATCTTCCGCAGATTACTGGCATCAGCTATCTGGTATCGCTCTAGCGGACGACGCACGAGCGCCTCGATCAAGTAGTCGCGCATGACACATACCTTTGAAATGAGCTAGGTGTCCAAAGCAACAAGTGCTTCACGATTCTCATTTCTAAGTTTCTAATACATCTTAAACAATGCGAACACAGCCGAAAACCGAGCCGTATAGCAGCTTCGAATGCAGCCGCGGCATTTGCTCGCGCGAGAAACGACGAGGCGGCATCTCCGGTTGCGGCGCCGACGGCCGCTTCCGATTGAAATTTGCTCCTTCTCCCAGGCCCTGCAAAAATAAAGAAGCCGCTGGTGCAGGCAGAAGGCAAGAGCGAGTTACCGAACGACCGCCTTAAAACGCGTGTGGCGCAGCGCCCCCTGGCCGAGGTTGGGAGGCCTATACGAGCAGACACGTCGCGGTCAGTGTTGAGTTCCAGCCGTAAGATGTGCACGTGCTAACCCATACGTTAGGAAAGACATAGCGTTTGCTCTCTCTACACAATAGACAGATACAGTATACCGTGCTTACCGGGATACCGGGCGTACCGTGATAGTGGGATCGAAGTGCGCAGGCGCAGATGCGTACGTAATCCGCACTGCTTACCGTACGCGGGCTTTTTTTTTTTTTTTCAGATTTAACTTTACTACCGTGTTAGTGTAGGTGTATACGTAGTGTATGTAAAACTTGACGGTGCTCTCGGACGCCCGCTTCCAAGTGATTTTGGAGTAGTTTTTGAAAAATTCACTTTGTTTGCAGCAAACTACTGTTTAAAGTGGCTGCGCTTGCCTTCATTTAGCTTCGACAGCCGAGTATTACCGATAGGTGGATGTAGATTTTTAGGTAGCTTCCCATTTTCTACTTTTCATGGCCTAACTGCAAGATGGATGTAAAGAAATCGGAAACATAAATGTTTTCTCGTTTGGTGTGTGGTTCATGTTGATTATTATTATTATTATTATTATTATTATTATTATTATTATTATTATTATTATTATTATTAACTTGTATAGATGCTTCACGCGATGACACAGGCAGACATTCTTGTTTTCTTTTCCTTTTCACTGTTCTAACTTCTCAACCCACCGATTACTGTCGCCAACATCCCTTCTAGGGCACGTAAAACACGTAAACACTACCCCACTACACTATGGAGACGCTGTCTGCAACGAACGTTCCCTGCACGGTAATGCCATTTTCTTTACCTCCGCTATCACGCTAACTGTAAAGTATAACAGTCTAAGGTAATAAGGGATATTACGTGCAGCGGAAAAAAAAATTGGACCGGGACCGCTCAGCCTTCCCGTAGAGATGCACTCCTTAAAAGTTGCGAATAAAAAAGTTTTGTGGATTACACATAGCGCTGTCTTCATGGAGTGAGAAGTGACATCAAAACTTTTAGTTAACTACTAGGACGCGCAATACCCCGAGAACAAAACCTCGTGTCACTACGAAGCTGGCCGCCATAGGTTAGGTATAGGCTATGGTGTAAATGTTCCAGTAGAAATTACGGTAATGTGAGGGACTGAAATGTGCGAGCATTACTTAGTCGTAGCTTGTCGCATTTCAATCGTCGAAAACTGTGGGACTGTGCACGTGGCATTTTGCCTGTGTATTACTCTCACCTCAAAGTGTTGAAAACTAATTCTACAGGCAATGTCGCTTGAGCCTATATTCCGCAAGTGAACCTGTCTTCGCCAGGGCAGCGATGAGAAGTCCATTGAGTTACAGCGCAACAGGAACCAAACAAAAGTGCCCCGATAACCTGACCCCATATGAAGTGTCTATGAGACACGAAACAATTCATTAGCAGGCTTTAACACAAGTACCTTTTAACTATATCTAACAAGGCCGACGTTTCAAAAACTGACTTAGGTAAACTTATCTTGCAAGCATTGTTAAATGCATCAAATACTGTGCACGTGAGATGACTTGCGCGAAAACCAGAGAGCATACTAAAAAAGTTAATATATTCCTAATGAAACAAGCGCCAAAAGATACGAACACTCAGAAAAAACACAAAACGAGCACTTACTAAAAATGAAAATATTTATTTTGAAACGAACACCATTATATAAGCACACGACGCATGTACGTCACCACAAACCACCCCCAAAGGCCAAGAACAACGCGAAGTAATAAAAAACCTCTCCCATAAACGATTTCAAACAACCGAAAAAAGACGTTTTGAGACCCTCTCCAAAAAAAAACAAGCAAAAGCAACAAAAAGATGCACTAAATCATGTGGCGTCAGAAAAAGCAATTTCAGATTCCGTCAACAGAACCGACGCCATGCGCTGACGGACTTGTCAACTCTTTTTTTAAATTCGACACGCTTCCAATATCAATCTGGTCGTCCACTTCTTGTGCTTGCCAATTATTTGTTCGTCAGACAGCTCTGACTGGCAAGCGCACTCCTTGCAGTGCATCGCCAAGTGCGAGTACGGAGCTCCCTTTGGAGAACTTTCATCTTCCCGAATGCACACATTCAGGCAGCGACCTGAATGATCACGTTCTTCAGCTCATACGTTAATGGTTGCGCACTCAAATATGTTGTTCAGTTACCCCAGCATGGTTTATATTTATGATCCGAAGCAAAGCTCTTTCTTGGCTAAGTGTGTTCAACATGCTTGAAATTAAAATGTTGCCCGAAAAAAGACGTGTACAAAAAGACGCGCCTCTGTACCACTTGTTAACGTGTCATTTTTCGCAGAAACCTTCATTCTTAACTATGAGCCTAAGTTATCGCCCAGTACAACTCGATTTTCTCTAGCGTGTAGAGTCCACTACCAAGCCTGCTTCGACTGCACAAGGACACAACAGCAGTAAATCGAAAACATCACCAGGGCTGCCAGCTGAAATATCCGGTATTAAATCAATCAATCACTCAATCAAAGAACTTTTTCCATCAAAAAAGAAAACATTCGCGGCGAATAAAGGAGGCTGCGAAAAAAGTTGGAAAACAGCTTCACAAAGCCCCAGACACCTTGCGGTGGTGAAACTGGAGGGTACAGCATTTCATTTCAGAGAAGAAGAAAGTATTTTTTTTCAAAGATGCTAAACACTTCAAGTATTCGTTGAAAATTACTACGCACAAACCAATACAAATATGCATGCATGTATAATATGCAGACATATTGGCAGAGTATATTAACAATGAATGACACAGAGAAACAACATGAAAAACACGTATAGGTTCCATCGTTACCAAAACAACTTTGAGTACTTTCTAGAACAGCCTTATAACTTCTTTTTTTGTGTATATTAAAACATCTGTTTCTTGCATTTCTAAATATTTTAATGTTGTTGGGATGGTGTGTCGGATGCGTTGCGTTCCATAGTGTTTGCGTGAGAATGGAACGTGCCAAGATGGTGTTTATCGAACGTGTCTAGGAGCCTCTTTTTTATTCAAAGTTTGCGAGTTAGAGAACTGTGTAGGATTTTTCAAGTACCGCTTTTATAGCGGCAGAGCAATTTAAAAGTATAAAGATCTGATATTTTAAATATTCGGTACTGCTTCAAAAGAGGGGCGGTGAGTTCTAGAAAGTGAGCATTTGAAATAATTCAAAACATTTTTTATTGCAAAACGCTTTGTTTTGCCGTGTTAAGGACTGTAGGTGTCGTGAGAAATAAAGTATGCTAGATTGTCGCGATGACGTAAGCTTGGCATGGTCATACGTTTCACCACCCAGCAACATTACATGTATCGTGAAGTGCTCGTCGATGCCCGACTGATAAGACTTCATCGCCGTATACAACGAGAGACCTGCGATGCTGAAAAGGCCTCACCGCGATGACAATGTTTCCGACAGCGCTGCAGTTCCTTGAAGTGGGCTGGTGAGTCCCACAGACACTGGGCCTCTGCGTCCCACTTGAAGCAGCCCGGCCCGAAGCGCGTCAACAGGAAGAACCACGACTCGTCTCGTGGTTGCGGCCACGACCCGAGCTGAGGTGAACACTTGTAGAACTTGGGGTCTGGGCACCCTGCATATTCATGAATGGACATGCCAAAGTACTTTGACAGAAGACAGGCTTTCATATTCATTATCTAGAATCAGGATAAAGCATACACAGCCTACGATCTACTTTCACTGGATGTAAACGACTGATTGAAGAGTGTGCTTTGTTCAACCAACGTGCTGCTCTTTAGCTCTACGAACATATTCTCTCAGAGTCAATTTAGCAACAGTGCCTTGCCTGTCCTGTTGTGTTTCCCATCTTAGCTTCTAATGCTACCTACGATCAAGTTAAACAAAAGAATTAAGCTGTCAAGCTCTCACCATGTAATATACCAACATAGAATTGTTCAGGCAATGCCAGCCAGAAGAACACTCCACAGCAAAACAAACGTTATTCATCCCAAACGATGCACTAATGAATATTTCAAAGTTACTTATTGGTTCGTTACTGCACTATAATAAAGCATGCGATTAAATAGCACAGACTTTCGCCGGACATTTTGTCTAAAGAAAGTTAGATGGTCATTCCGCTGAGTGAGATCTACATGTGGCAAATTGAAACGTAGCCCCTTCCATGATACCTTGATTGCTGGTACCGACGTTACTAGAATAAACTGTTTCAGAGCTCTGTAACTCCGCCAGCAGAAGACGATAGGCCAAACGGCAGTCGTGAGAACTAGCGGTGCTGCAGTCTGATCATGCTTAATTTTGCCCTACTCTCTTCGCACCGTCTTTTACGGCGGCGTGCCACGGCGGTTCGCTGCGCTGTTCCTCACGCCGGCTTCCCGTTGTACTGTTATCGAACTTAACCATTCATCATGCGCTTCCAGTCGACATTCTTGCGTCGCATTTGTGGGCTGGACAAGGTCTCCTGTAGAGATTGTCCATATGTGTTGCTCATTGCAAGTTGGCTGAAAATCAATGTCCTCCCTATAATTGCGAGGCTTGCATTCGGTTTAATCTTCAAGTACAGAATTTCTACGTGAATGACCATTTTCAGCGTAAACATTTTACGACAACCACTACCATTTTAGCCACTGTCATCTTGCCTAGGTAGTAAAAGGCCCAAAACGTTTGTAAAAGCCTCAAACAAGTTGACTTACTTGAATAGACAAATGCTCTAGAACTTAAGTATTGAACTTGGTTGAACAGCACACGCGGGACGGGGACGAAGGAAAAGAACACGGACAAGTGCTGAGTCACCACAAACTTTTATTTGGGAAAGAACAGATGATTAATAGGTGAAGTGCCACTTAAAATTTGCAAAAACATCCAACCGCAAAAACAACCAAACCCATACCAACTCGTTCAAGCTTCCAATCTTGAACAGGACTCATGTTTTGTACTAGTTACAAAAAAAAACTTTCTTGATGCTTTACACTGATCATCAGAAAAGTCTTCGCGACGGCTACCAATAGAGAGCAGAGTGCAAATTGTTACAGCAAGTTCGCCTTCTTTTCGAAGTTTCCACTTATTTCAGAATGCTGTTGATTGATTTTATTGCAAAAGAAGAAAAAACGGATATTCTCATCACAATGTAAAACATAACCATCAGGATCTCATGGTGAGCGGTATAACTCAAAGGATGCAGTGCCAACCGCTGCGACTTTATAAGCATATTCCAAAAGAGGTAATCAACCAAAGGGCATTCGCGAAAACCGTATCAACCATTTTCTCAATTGCTTTTATTGTAGAATAAAGGCTGTGTAAAGAATGGTATAAACAGCCTTTTTAAAAACACCTCATCTGCATAAGTGCACGTTCAGGTGGTTTGGGCGCGCCTCCTCCAGAGGTGCTTGTGATATATGGTAGAGGCCCTCTTTACAAGTTGTCACTTATTCAATTTTTCTTATGAAGGTACCAATAGATGCTGTAGACTCCTGGTGTGCTACTTCATGGTGCACTTTGCTGCACTGAGAAGCGACACCTATACATGCGGCACCGTTACCATCTCTGAGGTTCAGAAATGAGAACACTGTGATTGAGAAAACTATCCGTTGCTGTAATAATGTACTGTATATGTTATTTGGGTATCAGCCTCTGGGTAGCGCGGAATAGGGAGATCAGAGAAGAGAACGTTCGGATAGCGAGAAAGGCCTCTGGTGCATGACATCTTCGAATTTATCGGTACGCCATGCTGGATTAAGCCCATTTCGAAACGTGATAATGTAAAGGAAATGTAACAAAAACTGGTGACTGGCAAAACACGACCACTCACATACGTTTGTGTTGGTTATTAGGGAATTATATGAAAGCAGAAATATTCACTGCTTTTAAGGTAGCGAGACAGTTGACAATTAATCGAATGCTACTGTGATGCAACTATCAGTATCGACAACGTTGCTCGTCACGAGACTTTCGTCTTGCTCTTCATTTTCTGGTGGCTCCTACAAACTGTGCATTGAGCATAAGAGTGGCGCCATTCGTTAAGGGGGGGGGGGGGGAGAATAGGTGAAATGATTATATACATTTCAGCTTCGATATATGGGGCTGAACCGCTGGGAACAAGCGTGAAAAAATGCCGGGTGCAAGCTACCATGTTTCGCGTGAGGCGTAAGCTTCCTGTCCAGCAAAACATAACGGAAGTGTGTTACAAAGCCGTAATTTTCACGTTGAACG
Source organism: Rhipicephalus microplus (assembly GCF_043290135.1). Taxonomy (NCBI): domain Eukaryota; kingdom Metazoa; phylum Arthropoda; class Arachnida; order Ixodida; family Ixodidae; genus Rhipicephalus; species Rhipicephalus microplus. The sequence continues at coordinate 314,540,310 of NC_134710.1, read as the reverse complement.
CCATAGACTACCTTTGGCGCAAGGCTTTTTCTCTTTGTGACGCAAAGCTTGGTACCCCTTTTGAATTGAGCCGGATTTTTAGGAGGTCTGTCGAAGTCGACAAAAATTGGTTCATACCTCAATCAAAACTAAATTATGGCATGCAATTTATTCACTTTATACGCCTGAGTTAAAAGCTATACTATAGCAACATGGTCGGAATTCCGTTCGATGATCTGGTCCCTCTCCCGGGCAATTCGGTTGAAGGTTAGAACTACCTTCAAGTGTAGTGTTATCATACTCTCAAATTAGGCTGTAAGATAAACGACTGTCTCTTCACCTATATCTATTTGTAATATTTATGCGCTGTATATTATTTGAAGGTGATAACTTTAACGAGCTCGTTTCAAAGAAAGTGTGGTGCTGGCGTCGCAGCCAACATCTCCAGTTGTGAGCGATAAAACATCAATGTGTCCGTGACAAAAAAAAATCCTGCCAATAAAATAAATAACATAAACCTTCAGTACAAGCGAGAGTGGAACCCAGGCTCTCTTCGGGGCAATAAGGTCTTATACCACAGCGGCACACCAATGGTCGATTCTGACCGGAAAAAAAACAGTATGAATTTCATGTAGTAAAAGTTCTGTTTAATATTTTGTCCAGGAAAAAAAAAGAGCCTTACCTTTGCACTTCTTTTGTTCACGAAGCAGAACCGATTTATTTAATTCACGCAATATTAAGTGGTAGAAGCGTAGTATCGCGCCAAGCATCTAAACATGTGAAATGCGCAGCGAGTGGGTGTTAGAAAGGCCCAGCCATTACAGAGCGCTCAAACTTAAGTTTGCGTGTTGCTGTACGCACGTGTAGAAGCCCCTTTGTTGATTCGCTAAAAGAAAAATTATGGCGCAGTGGGTACTACGCAAATGTACTTGCAGTAGACATTCCACCATAATTGGAAACGGCCAGCGTTGCACACAGAGTCGTTCGTTCCCTCACGGCACGGTGGAGGCATACCCCGAGACCGAAGCTAGGCTAGTAATTGAGGTGTACTTCCGGGATGTAATTCCGGTTGCGACGGCCGCATTTTCCATGGAGGCGAAAGTGTTTGAAACCCATGTGCTCAGATTCAGGTGCATTTCAAGAAATCCTAGGCAGTTAAAATTTCCGGAGACCTTGACTACGGCTTCGTTCATAATTATATGGTGGTTTGGGGACGTTAATTCCTAACAATTCTTAATATTACCTTCAGGATCAAGACCCGAAAAAGGTTCGGGAAAAGCTCGAAACGGAAAAGTGTAGATAACTTCTCGACAAAAACATCGTTTATAAAAAAAATATTTTTCGAATTTGTAATGTCTGCCTCAAATTGCGGATCTCTTAATATAGATGTAAAAAGAACGAATGCATGAAAAAAAAAGATTGAGTAATACCCTCCTAACGTTCGCAGGCAAATAAAACATCAATTGCCAATAATCTCGGGTAGGACAAAGGGAAAAATGTTTTGCTATGGAACAAGACAAGCACCATGACGAAGAGGCACAACCCGTGCGCTTATTGCAACGAGAAGTTTCTTTAAAACGAGGTGACGTTTTGTACACTGGCTTTGCCGGCACGCTGTAACAAGATGGCATGAAATGTAACAGGCTGTAACGAGATGCCTTCAGTTTATTAGTGTGGACGCAATATGCATACCTACCAATATATTGACCCGCCGTGGTAGCATAACATGCATATTGTCACGTCGCTAAGCTTTAGAGTGGGGGTTTGATTCCCAGAAACAGCGGCCTCACTTTAATTGGCGCGAAATGCTAACAACACTGGCATACTTAGATGTATATACTCGTTGAAAAACCCCAGATGGTCGTAAATAGAATTCAAGTACCCCCCTGTGGTGTGCCGCTCAATCATATGATGGTTTTGACATATAAAATCACAGAAGTTATTTAAGAAATAAAATTGCTCTATAGGGTACTTTAAAATTGACATTTATTTTCTCGCCGACACCAGGGATAGAATTCCGCATACTGTTGCCCAGTTATGCAATTTTCTCCCCTTTCCTTAACAATCTGGTTATTGTTTCTTCGTTCTTGCCTCGTTCCCGGGATTAAATTCGATTTGCATGCGTGTGTTTATTCATGCGTTTCTATAGCTACTCATGTTATATGCTCGACAAAAAAAAAGCCGCCGTTGTTTTCTCAGATATAACCACTGGTAAAATACAAGCAAAATATGCTTGTGCGACCACGTCTACGACGCTGACGCACTGACGCGTGGGAACGAGCGCGCAACATGAGCGGAGCACATGCGCTGCGCTCCTTGCCTACAGGAGGTGCTTTGTGAGCCGATCGTGAACGCCCGTAAGCGTCACTGGAGATGGGCCATGCACACTTGGGTGCTCTGAGCGAGCAGCCGGGTATTTTTCCTACGGCCGGTACCTGGACAACACGCACCGCAGACGCTCTGCGTCGAGACGAAGCTGAACGAGCGAGAACGGTCGACGAGATCTTACTCTAAGCCGTAAGGCATTTCTAGGGACGGCATCACAAAGCAGGGCGACATCCTGCTTGATCTTAGTTATTACTGAGACATAAGATTGTGACACTGCTGCAGTTTTATTCTCGAGTGCATATTTTTCCCGTTTTTTTTTGTTTTGCTGTCCCGGCTGCTGCCTGCTAATCATCGAATCCCGTAAGTAGCGTTCACTTGCTTTTCATTCAGCGGGGCTTTTTGTTCCCACAGTTTAGCCGGTGTATAGTGAAGGGTATTTCAAAGCATGGCGCTATATACGCTACTGCTCGTTCAATAGCGGCTATTTAGTTTTGTCTGGTTGTCTGTTGCATGCAAAATTCTAAGCGTGTAATACAATAACGGGCGAGAACTGCGCATGTGCGCGCCTGTAAAACAAGGCTGCTTCGCTAAGGCGATTGCCTTCCACCTCGAGCCTATCGAGTGGCCATCGCGTGCTCTGTAGCTCGCTAGCTTCGAATACAGGATTTGCTTGATATTCATGGCTTTAGTCTTCGAAAGGAAAGTACTTGTGTCGATTCGCCAATGTTTTTGAGAGATTTACTCAAACATTCTATGCTGTAGGCTTAGTCATTTACGCTTCCGAAAACTCAGAGGTCGTAAAGTACGTGCTAGCTATTTGTCTCATTTCTTCTATAGACGGCACCGCTTGAAGCGATGGCAGCTACGAGGCACGTTAACCGGTAATACGCCTGCCCTTTTATTTGCCGGAATACCGAATGGACAAAGCACCTCTAATGCTAAGTTAAGGTCCTGCGAAACCCCCAAGTGAAGAAACTGGTTATAATTATGTGTCCTGAGCGTAGGTAAGCCAACTCACTCGCGAGTTGACTCACTCGAACTCATTCAGACTCAGATCGAGCCGTGAGTCCGGGTGAGTGATATTATCACTGTGTTGGAGACTGAGTGAGTCTGATTGAAGAAAACGTTTGTTCGTGGCAGTCAGAGGGAGTCCGCTTTATGAAAGTTTTTAGTGAGTCTGAGTCCAAGTGAGCCCCCAGTTGAAAGCGTAGTACATGAAAGGGTCTGTGTGAGCTACACAGTTTTTACCGCCGTGTGGTCCTGATTATGTACGGCGCCTTCGCCGATTAGCTGAAAGTGTTTAAAAGGCCATCATGTCCCGTAAGCGTAAATTGAGAAATAACGAGCCATTGTCGTTTAAGATTTTGATCGCAGTAAGAGAGAAACACACTCTTGATAGTGTTTCACGTTCTTTGCATGAAGTGGCGCCACCAAGTGCGGGTTATGGTGTATTGATGCACGCTTTCCCCGCTTTAGGGTGAGGGCATCTGCCGCGTCCCCTACGGCACTACATACGCATTTTCGGCCGAGTCGTTTCACTACTGTCTCACAGTCACAGCTAAAATGTGGCTACACTGAGAGGCGCGAGACTCGGGAAAAAAATGGCGGCTTCGCGGCATCATCCTCATGAAAGTATGGTAACACCCTACGGAGGGCGCACGCACCAGGCTCACCAGAGCGTGTTCAAACCCCTTGATCTAGGAAAGTAACGACTGTCTTCTGCGCACCCACAATTCTTCCCCGATTCTTCACATCCGCCTTCCAAGTGTCGTGAACGCGCGCTTTCCCCAGCGGCGGCGGAGAAACTAGATTCTATGCACCGCGTGGCGGCGCTGTTCATTGCTGGTGCGTTGGCGAGTGGCGAGCTGAAGTAGCGTTGTTCGACGATGGGGTGCACCTGGCTGAGAAGTGCACCACCGTCATGGTCTGAGAAATGCTACCGAGTACTTTTGCAGGTGTTTTGAATGCTCACTGTAACTAAAATACCGGCCATTGATGTGCACAGTGAAAATTCTATTTTTGTGGACCACATGGAAAGTCTTCAACAGAACCGCATATGCGAACGCTTGCCGACCGGCGTATTTTTTGCTGTGCACGTAATTTTAGATGACTTGACATGGCATTTTCTTTACATTGCAGTTTTAAAAGCGCAGTATTTCTTTGAAGTGCTCAAATTGCGAACTAATGTGCTTTGAGTGTTTGTATCTATCAATCATCTATCTATCTATCTCTATCGACACTGGCGACTACCAGAGTGACAGCTTTCAAAGAAGCAACGAGAGCTTATCGGCCAGGTTTCTGGTGTGGCCATGGCACTGTGAGTGCACACGAACTTCAGCTTTTTGAGCACTTGTATTCATCTTATGTCACAGCCTCACAAGTTAAAATAAATTTCTAGTTCGTCTCTCTGAAGTCTTTGGTACCTTTTGATTCGGGTGTTCCTCCCCACAACACTCACTTACTAACTCAACCAGAACACGCGAGTGAAAGTCTTCTTCAAGGTTCAGTGCCGAAACCCCTCCTCTACGCCCCCCTAAACCTCCTTCTCCCCCCACCCGCTTTTTTCTCTCGACAGAATTCCTGCTCCGTCATCAACTCGACACCCTTGCTGCGCGGCGTACATTTCGAGACGGTTATCTGCGCTTCGCATTTATTAAGATACGTTATTAGTGCAGCAGTGCCAACGTCAGAGGTTCTTAAGATGCGAGTTCACCTCGATGGATCAAAGACTGTGCTCGGCTGCTGACCCGAAAATCACGGAATTGATCCCGATCACGGTGGACGCATTTCGGTTGAGGCGGAACGGTAGAAGGTCGTGTGGTGTTCGATGTCAGCACACGTTGGAGGGACACTAAAGCCAACGGTTAAGTCAACGTTAATTGTTGCAATGGTGGTACAGAAACCTTGTAGTGTTACTTTCGTGCCAAGGAAGGGCCCATTTTTAAATAAAGACCTTCACTACGACGTCTCTTATAATCATATGATGGTTTTGGGACGTGAAATCCTAGATAATGTTATTAAATTGAAAAAGCCTTCACTGGTTGAGAACCTTAAAAAATGTGTAGATTCTAGAAACGCTTGGATTCAAAGTGAATGGAAGCATGGACGGATGAGTGGTTGAGTTACAAAAGACATGCTTCAAGCATTGGTGAAATAAATGCGGGTAACAAATTAGTAAGACATTTGTTCTAAACGTAGATAATAAGACAATACCGACGCAGTTCACAAAGTTGCCCGCTTTGACTGCGCTAGTAGCAGCAGACCAAGAGTGGCGGGAGCCACTAGCAGCAACAATGGCCATTGATAAATATCCCGCCATTGGCTTCGGCATTGCAGACACTTTTGTTTTATCTGGGCCCCACTAGATGACACCACCTGTTGCTTGTAACCATGCGAATCTTGGATTTTTGAACATCTCGCGCCAATCCCCATAGTAACGGCCGGCGGTTCTTTTTTCCATGAATCAAACAGAAACGAACAAGCCTCATTTTTTTGCATCTCTTGATGCACTAAATGGTGTTTATTTAGTGCCGTTGGATCAATTACTATAATTAAGTTTAAGTTGTCCGTCTGATATCATCGGGATCATTTTGAAAATGTCCTACTGCGGGTCTTGTGTTCTTGTGCATTTAGCTTAATTTCTCGGTAAGTAGGGCACTGTTGTTGATAATATTGTTGTTTTAGATGTTTTCATACATTGAGCTTTCACTATTACCTAAATTGTTGTTTGACTTTACTGTCCCTTTAAAGAACCGTAGGTGGTCAAAATTTCCGGAGACCTTCACTACGACGTATATTATAATCATATGATGGTTTTGGGAAGTTAAATCCTAGATAATGTTATTAGAATGAAAAAGCCTTCAATGAATGAGAACCTTAAAAAATGTGTAGATTCCAGAAACGCTTGAATTCAAAGTGGATGGAAGCATGGATGGATGAGTGGTTGAGATACAAAAGAAATGTTTAAAGCATTGGTGAAATAAATGCGGGTAACAAATCAGTGAAACAATTGTTCTAGGCGTAGATAATAGGAGAATACCGAAGTAAAGGTATTTGCGTTGAAGAAATACATGAAAGAGATAATAGGCAAAGCATAACACAGTAATAGATTTAAAGTAGCCTGGTTAACACAGGCAGGCTTAATAACCACTTCTTACCGCTTCATTTCGAACCGGATGCAAGCAGATATTAACGTCAACAGTCGCCATTCTTCTAGCTGTCATACTTTTCTTGAGTAGGCAAGATTTTAAGTGGTTTGACATAACGAATACTTTTTTCGCATGAAATATTTTGGTATTGTATGCTAGGCAGCAATCATTCTTATGCTGGAAATCTCAGATGGTTTCATGACTCTTCTGGCAGTGTTAACTTGGTGAGGCTACGACTGCATTTTCGTGAGCAATAATTCTGGGTATTCAGTTTAAACCTGCTGCGCTTCTTCCTAGAGATGCGCTACAAAACTACCCGCTCTAAGGCCGCGTTCACACTGAGCATTCAGGCCGCCGAAAGTGCTCCGAATCTGCTTCGGCGGCGGCGAGATCCGCCGAAAGGGCCCTCTCCGCGCCGATCGCTCTCGGACCAATTTTTGCGGCGTCTGCCGCCGAATCGGTCACCGTGGACCAATAGGAGCGCTAGTCAAGGAATTTTGAAAAATGGCGGCCGAGCCCTACTCACTTGTTATGCCGCAGTGCACGTAACTGAATGTTGAAACCAACGGAAGTTTAACCTACTCTGTGCCTACTTCGCGTCCGTATTTCGTGGAAAAAGTGACCGAGGTTGCTGTTGGTGTGACCGAGCTTGTTGCGGTCTTGCAGAGCAAAACGAAGCCACCAACGCCGCTGGCGTCGGTGGTTTTTCTGCTCTTCGTGCATTACAAGACAGCCACTTGCCAGCAAAGTAAGCAGTACTGTCTTTTCTTGCTTCTTGCGTACGAGAATCGTCGAAGTATACATCACCGGATATTGTAGTAGCGTTTGCGAGCCGCGACAACAACCGGGTGACAGCGCATCCATCCCGCGTTCGCCCCGTAGTAGATGGCATATTCGGCGGCGCGGGGCGCTTTCAGTGGGAACAACGCTGCGTTTCGGCGGCAGGGGAATTTCGGTCGCAGTAGAAAGCGGATGTTTCAGTGTGAACTAGGCAACACCCTTGATCTTGGGAAAGTACCGCCATTCACTGTACACGCCGCCGCGTGCGCGACCTCTTCTCTTCCTCTGGTACCTTTCAAATCCTCCCTTTCTCCGCTTCTGTTTTTGTGAGTTCATTGATCTCTTTCGTATTTTTCCGTAGAGACGCACGACTCATGTGCTCAAGTGCTGGTTTCATATTTTTATTTTTCACTCGCGCCGTTCTTCACCGGCGATGCGCGTAGATTGCGTAGCGAACATGGCGCGCGCTTTGTTTTCTGCGCTGTTTGCTGGCGCTATGCCTTGCGGTGGCACCTAAAACTTTTGCAACCAGAGTACAAATAAGTACGGTTTTGTTTACAATTTGCCAGAAAAGCACGATAACTTCCGTAGGCAGCAGTCGGTGAACTACATCAGCTGAAATAACTTAAAACCATCAAAAATCATGTCCTTTGTCAGTTACGGTGCTTTCCTTTTTGCTCGCACGAAAGCATCTCAGAATTCTGTGCCTATTTTAAATATTCTTCCTGTGTCATCGACATAGTTCTTTTTACGGCTAACTATGCGTCGCATAAATGTGAAATCCTCCTCTATACGTTTAATATTCGGTCGAGAGTCTATAAAATCACACTTCGGCAACTGTTATTTAGTCTGAATTGAACTAGATGGCTGTTCTCTGCGAAACTGGTATGATACAGCATCTCGATCATGTTTATGGTGATTGTTAAAATCTGTTGAAAAAAAATGCAGTAAAAAAAGGGGAATATACGAATAGATCAAGGTGACCCGAGCGATGGTCATCAAATCAGGTTCTTTATAGTGCGAAGGGGGGTGGGGGGGAGAGTATTCACACATAAAAAACAATACTGCAATCTGGTGATAGAAAAAAAAAGAAAACGTGCTCTGCCAGAATTAACTGTCGAGAAAAACATTAACCTACTGATAGCGAAAGTGAGCCATTATGTGACGTGACGTAAGCTTTGTAACGTGACGGCCCTGTCAGATCATTATGACATCACCAATTCTGTAACGTAAGATGTCGTCATATTGAACGTCGTCTCGTGATGATGATTTTTTCTAACACCTGCTCTCAACGACGCGAGACAGCTTCGGCGCGAACGCCTACAGGGATATCTCGCGTTTGATCAGGCATCTGAGCCTTTCGTTAAACGGTAAGTATGGCCATGAAAGTTTTGAAGAGCAGCATCAGCTGGCTAATGTTGCGTTTTTAGTTCAATAGTTTACTTTATAATTTGGATGTCAAGTGAGCATGTCTGGGGGCCGACTATATTTTGGTTTTCTCGCGCATGCAAGTGACGTGCAAGCGGTGTTCACATGATTGGGCTCGCTTGCTCGTGATATCCACTTCTTTTATTTTTTATTTATTTATTTATTTATTTATTCATTTATAATAATTAAGGGCCCCATTCAAGGGGTGTTACATAAGGGGGTAGACAGTTCACAAACAGATGATTTATTCGATGGATTTTTTTAAATGGGCGATGCTGGAGTGGTGCACGACGTCCGCAGGAAGATCGTTTCATTCTATTGATGTTTGCACAAAAAATGAAGAGTGATGGGCAGTGGTATGCACACGGGGTTGGTAAACCACTTTGGAATGGCTGATACGGCATTAAAGACAATGAGCTGGAACGACAACATGGTTTAGGTGCAATGCATGATAAAATTTATGATACAAACAAAGTCTCAAAACTTAACGGCGCGAAGCTGAGTTAACCATGTTAGCATGAGATTTTAGCTCGGCGAGGCTACTGTGATATAAGTAGTCTGAATAAATGAATGTGGCTGCGAGATTTTGGATGGAATAATGTGTTTTAATTAGGGTGATTCGATGGAGATCCCAGATAGCACATGCGTATTCTATCTTCGGGCGGACTATTGTTAGATAGGTTAAAAGGCTAAGAGAGGGTGGGGCTAGTCGTAAGTTTCTTCGGAGATAGCCAAGAACGCGGTTTGAGTCATTAGTGATGTTCATTATGTGGGATGACCAGGTGAGATCTGAAATTAGAGTGATACCGAGGTATTTACATGAAGCATATTGTGCAATTTGAAAATCAAACAAGAAGAAGGCAGAGGAAGACCTGAAATTCTCACTCGTGAGGTGAGTGGTTTTAAATCACCTTTATGAAGTATTGGTGGACATTTTTATTGATATAACTTGAGTCCAAATTATAGCATAGATGGGTTTTATGTAGTCAGTAACGATTATAATATTTAGGGAATAATTCGGAGAAGTTCTGCGCCAATAATCTTTAGCACTGCAGGGTGTTAGTAACGTGTCATTTTGTAAAGGAACTCGCACATCGTTGCTGGATGATCACCAGCTTTCTATACATCATTTCTCTATTTCAATAAATAGCTATTTAAGCCGAATATTTTGCAACGATAGGGGAAAAAATACCTGAAACCCTAAGCAGTATGAACATTGTTTTTTCACTACTCTGCCGTGAAGCACAAGAGGCCCCTTACACCGAGACATGAATCTCTAGTCGATAGTACGAGAGGTTGCTGCCACCTGCTCCTCTTCACGTCTATGTAGTTGCCAGAAACAAAACTATTAGCTATGCGAACGTAAAGCATGTTGTCATCTAAAATATTACCTGCATCATAGAACTTTCAACGAAGTTGCTTTTAGAGTGGCACGCCACAATTACACTGCTTTCGGAAAACCATAATCTAATAAACGTTCATTTCGCTGTTATCTATTTTGTGGTCACCATTTTCCGAACTCGCTACACTACCGGAGTGCGCAAATGACATGAAGTCACGCGTCTGCATTGAGTTTGGCGTCGCGTCCTTGGAAGCCCAAGCGAAAAATGGCACCGGGTGCACCACTCGTGTTAATGTTTCTGGGATGATTTTCCTAATGAGGCGCCGAGAGTGAAAATTTTCACGATACAGACTCCAGATGGCGCAGCCGCTCGCTGGCGCGCTTCGTTCGCGCATGTCAGTCAGCGCCCTGACGAGTTTCTCGCGTTGACGCCGAGTTTTGTGGTTGCAGTATAAGCGCGTTGTGTTCGCTCACATGGCGCCGATCAAATGTAAACGAGGAAAAAAGAGGTCTAAGGACTATGTGGGCAGGTTAGCGCCTTCCGAACACCACAGACTGACGACATATAGTAAAGCGAACGCGGAACATAGATGTAGAATATTCAGGCGTCCAGTTTCAGTTCAATAACATTATTTTTCACAAAATCATACTTGAGTACAATGCATAAAATAATCACGGACCAAATATAGTGTTTACAGTAAGAGGAGGAGGAATGAACTTTATTATAAGAAACCAGCAGGTTTAGGAGGCCGGGACTAGGCCTCCCATGAGGGGACGTCAAGGGCTTGCTTCGACGCCGCCTCATGGGCGTATGCCCCGCCGCGGTGGTCTAGTGGCTAAGGTACTCGGCTCCTGAACCGCACGTCGCCGGATCGAATCCCGGCTGCGGCGGCTGCATTTCCGATGGAGGCGGGAATGTTGTAGACCCATGTGGTCAGCTATTTGGGTACACGGTAAAGAACCCCAGGTGGTCAAAATTTCCGGAGCCCTCCACTACGGCGTCTCTCATAATCATATAGTGGTTTTGGGACGTTAACCTCCACAAATCAATCAAATCAATCAATCAGTCATGGGCGTATAGTAGGAACTAAAATTTTATTAGGATGTGAAAAAACGCGATTAAAGCCACATAGGTGTTAAGTGTGAGTAAAGTGTGCAAGAAAACGAAACGTGCATGTCAATAAAAATGGTTAATTAGAAGTAGTTGTAAAACAGTGAAATAGAATTTATCTATACATAGGAACCTCTCTTCAGGCTTTGCGCCTAGTCTTGCAGTTGTACTGGCATCGCAAAATTCCTGATTAGGAAGGTACCTTTTCTTCGCATGACTTCCTTTGAGTGACGACACAAAACAAGTTCACACTTTCTTTTTCCGTATGGCACCTTGAAGCGGCTAGACAAATTTTCAGTTGCACGTGACCATAATGCGAACTTCTTAAGACGCAGCTCGTAATGAAATTGCAACAGCTACAAAAATATTAGTGTCGGATCCAAAATTTACAGGAAAGCGGTGCCCCCCTACCCCTCCTTCCTTTTATTATCGTTAGCTACAATATGTAAGCATGACAGTTTTTCATTTTTTCAACTCCGCACAATATTTTTTCATTCATACGAGCTCACTTTGTGAGCTTGCCATTAAGAACGATCGTCGCTGCGTTATTCTCAACGTGTACGCAACAGATATACAATGAGGTTGCCGCAGTGGTGTAGCGGTAATGGTTCTGGGCTGCTCACCCGAAGGACGCGGGCTCGATGCATGGGCAGCGCCAGGATTATTTTACTGTGTGTGTGTGGGGGGGGGGGGGGGTACCCACGATAAGTGAGTTTCTTCAGGGGGAGGGGGGGAGGAAAAAGCGGAGAAGTTAGCCACTGTGTTATAATATTTCTTTTTGGGGGACAACGGGGGAGGAGGAGGCTAAAATTGGAGGGGAAAGCTTAAGCCCCTTTTATGCATACCACTGGCACCACTCTGGGTTCGATTCCGGCAACGACGGCCGCATTTCAATACAGGCGAACTGCCACATGCCCGCGTGCTGTGCATCGTCATCGTCGGTGCACGCCAAGAAACACCAGATGTTCGAAATTTCCTCGGAAAAATTTTTTTTGGAGCTCATACACAGTGGGAATCGAGTTCATGCGATGCCAAATTTTGTTTTGAGCATAGCTTTACAAGTATATATATATATATATATATATATATATATATATATATATATATATATATATATATATATATATATATATATATATATATATATATATATATATATATATATATATATATATATATATATATATATATATATATATATATATATATATATATATACGGAAAGAAGTGTATACGTAAGGGCTCGTTTTTCTTGTTTTGGCACAATATAATAAGATCTAACAGACAATAATGCCAAGGAATGTATAGGGGAAGTTCTAGCCCCAACAGTAATGTAAATGTCAAGAAAGAAAAGTGGGTGAAAAGATAACTTGCCGTGAGCAGGAACCGAACCTGCGACCTTAGAATAACGCGTTCGAAGCTCTACCAGTGAGCTACAACGGCGGCTATCCCCCTAGTCACTTCTATTGGGATTATATTTGTGAATTTAAACGTGGGAGTGTCAGTCAGTGCCACCTGTAGCCATGGTGGCGATTGTGGCACACTTTTATGAGCCTGTTTGGCGTCACGTAGCACGTGAACTTATTACTAGTTGGCAGCTGACCAATACTCAATCGTATACAACCTAACGGCACCAAGTCGGCCAGTATGAGACCCTCGTTAATGATTAAGGGAAAGAAGTGTATACTTAAGGGCTCGTTTTATCTTGTTTGGCAATAATGCCAAGGAATGTATAGGGGAAGGTATTAGGCCCCACTGTAATGTAAATCTGAAGAAAGAAAAATGGGTGAAAAGATAACTTACCGTGAGCAGGAATCAAACCGGCGACCTTTGAATGTAACTGCTTACATACGTCTGCGTGCTGTAGCTATATTCTGCTTAAGCAGGGAGAAACACAATTTACCAAATGAGTTCTTCAGTGTAGGAAGAACTCGAGAGGCAGGGCACGAAATATATAACGTGTAATTTTTGTCCGTACGTCCTAGAATGCTTTTTCTCAGTCCGGTGTGGCCCATACCTGCATACCACGGGCATACCATAGAATGCTGGATATGTGCGTCGCACGCACGTTTAAAGAATAGCATTAAACACCCTTTTTCTCGCAAAATTTCAATGGATGCAAAGAACGGAAGTAACTTATGCATCCGAAGTAACCTATCACAAAGACTGGCCGATGGTAGAAGATTCTGCGGAAAAGGATTTTAGTGGCGATGTAAGGGCAATGGGGTTGCGATGTTGGCTAAACGCTTTCATAACAATACAGTAAGAATTACGTATACACTGGTGGGAGTCTATGTGTAAGCGTTGCATGTATCGCAAGTACCGTAGCCAGCAGTTCATTCGATGCAACTTCCGTGAGCCCCCATTAGCCCTTGATTAGATAAACTAATCAATTACCTTAAAAAAGTATATATATATATATATATATATATATATATATATATATATATATATATATATATATATATATATTTTAACGCTATGCTCAAAGCACAAAATCTGGCACCGCACTGTACGAACTCAATTCCCGACATGTGTGAGGTTTACCAATATTTTGAACATCTGGCGTTCCTTGACGTGCACCGAAAACACACAGCACAAGGGCTTGTGGCAGTTGACCTGTATTGAAATGCGACCGTCGTGGCCGGGATCCAACCAAGGACGGCGGCAGGGGTGGACATGGGAGTGGCTGAAGCATTCCTCTCCACTTTTAGCCTCCCCTCCCCCTCATTGTCCCCCAAAAAGAAATACTATAACACAGTGGCTAAGTTCTCCGCCTTTTTGGACCGCCTTCTCCCCCACCGAAGACACTCACTTATCGTGCTAAGTTCTCCGCCTTTTTGGACTGCCTTTTCCCCCACCGAAGACACTCACTTATCGTGCGCCTCCCCCGCCCCCTTAAGTAAAATAATCCTGGTGCTGTCTATGGATCTAACCCACGTCCGTAGGGGTACAGGTAGACAACCACGCCGCGACGATCGTTCTTTATGAAGAGGCCGCTAAGTGTATGAATAAAAAATAAGTGTGTGGGTTTGAAAAAATGGGAAAACTATCATGCCTACATCTTCTTTGCTAATGAAAATAGGAGGAAGGAGGGGGTTTGGGGAACCGGTTCTCTGTGTAACTTAGATCGGATACTGATATTTCGGTAGCTGTTGCAATTTCGTTATGATCTGCGTCTTAAGAAGTTTTCATTATGCACACGTGCAAATCAAGACCGTTCTACTCACTCCAATGCATCATGCGTAAATAAAAGAGAGAACGTGTTTTGTGTCGTTACGAAAAAGAAATAATGCGAAGAAAAGGTACCTTCCTACTCAGGGCTTTGTGGCGCCAGTACAACTGCAAGTCTAGGCGCCAAACCTAAAAAGAGGTTATGTGTAGATGAACTCCCTTTAACTGTTTTACAAGTACTTTTAATTAACCATTTTTTATTTATGTGAACGTTTCTTTTCTTTGGACTCTTTGCTCATAGTTAGCGTCTATGTGGCTGTTATCACGTCTTTTCATTGCCTATTAAATTTTTGTTCCGACTGTAAACACTATAAATTGTCTGTGAGGATTTCCTTCAATGTACTCAAGCATGGTTTTGTGAAAAAATAATGGTAAATAACTAAAACTAAACGCCTGAATACTCCACGTCTATATTCTGCCCGCGCTATACGACATGTCACCAGTATGTGGCATTCTGAAGGCGCTAACCTGCCCACCTAGTCCTCAGACTTTTTTTGCTCGCTTTGTATTTATCGGCACCATGTGGGCGAACACAACGTGCTTATACCGCAACCACAATACTCGGTGTCAACGCGAGGAACTCGTCAGGGCACTGGCTGATGTGCGCGAACGATGCGCGGCAGCGAGCGGCTGCGTCTTCTGGAAGCTGTATCGTAAAATTTTTCAGCACCGGTGCCTCGTTCATGACACTAGGAAAAGCATCCTAGAAACTTTAAGCGAGCGTTGCACCCAGTGCCCTTTTTCTCTTGGGCTCCCAAAAACGTGTCGCCGAACGCAGAGACGCGTGATTTCATGCCCCTTATGCGCTCTGATAGTGTTGCGAATTCAAAAAATGATCACATGATACAGAACAGCAAAATGAATATTTATTAGAAAATTAGGGTCTTCCGAAAGCAGTACAAATGTTGATTGATATGTGGGGTTTAACGTCCCAAAACCACCATATGATTATGAGAGGCGCCGTAGTGCAGGGCTCCGGACATTTCGACCACCTGGGGTTCTTTAACGTGCACCCAAAACTGAGCACACGGGCCTACAACATTTCCGCCTCCATCGGAAATGTAGCCGCCGCAGCCTTGATTCGAACCCACGACCTGCAGTTCAGTAGCAGAGTACCTTAGCCACTAGACCACCGTGGTGGGGCAGCAGTATATATGTGGCGTGCTACTTTGAAAAAAAAAAGAGCTTCAATGAAAGTTCTATGATGCAGGTAATTTTTTCAGATGATAACGTGCTTTACGTTCGCCTCATTTATAGTTTTGCTTGTGACAACTACATAGACGTGAAGAGGAACAGGTGGCAGCAACCACTCATACTATCAGCTAGAGATTCATGTCTCGGTCGAGGGCGCTTCTTGTGCTTCACGGCAGAGCAGAGGAAAAACGATGTTCATACTGCGTAGGATTTCAAGTACTTGTTATCCCACATATTTGCAAAATATTTGGCCTAAATAGGTCTCCAGTGAAATATAGAACGGATGTATATGAAACTGGTGACCATCCAGCAACGATGTGCAATTTGGATTACAACATGACAAGTGACTAACACCCCGCAGTGCTAAATAATATTGACACAGAACTTCTCTTAATTATTACCTGAACAACATAATCGTTACTGACTGCCAAAAACTCATCTTTGCCATGATTTGGCCTTGCGTTAAATCAATAAAAAATGTCTCCCAGTACTCCAAAAAGGTGATGTAAAACCACTCGCTCACCGCGGTGGGCTCGTGGCTAAAGTACCCGGCTGCTGACCCGCAGGTGGTGGGATCGAATCCCGGCTGCGGCGGCTGCAATTCCGATGGAAGCGGAATTGTTTTAGGCCCATGTGCTCAGATTTGGGTGCACGGTAAAGAACCCCAGTGGGTCGAAATTTCCGGAGCCCTCCACTACGGCGTCTTTCATAATCATATGGTAGTTTTGGGACGTTAAACCCTAGAAATCAATCAACCAATCAACTTAAAAGCACTCATCTCACGAGCGAGAATTTTAGCTCTGCCCCTGCCTAGAAGTGGATATCACGAGCTAGCGAGCACAATCACAGGAACACAGCTTGCACGTCACTCGTATGCGCAAGAAAAGCAAAGTATAATTGGTGGTCAAACATGCGCACTTGACATCCAAAATAGAAAGTAAATTATTGAACTGAAAACGCAATCTTAGCCAACTGACGCTGCTGTTCTGAAATATCATGGGCATAATTATCTTTTAGACGAAAGGCTCAGATGCCTGATAAAACGCAAGATATGACTGTCGGCGTTCCGCGTCGAATCTAGCTCGCGTCGTTTGGAGCTGGAGTTGAAAAAAATCATCATCACGAGACGACGTTCCATATGAAATTATCTTAAGTCGCAGAATCGGTGGTGTCATGATGATCTGGCAGGGCCGTCAAAGCTTACACCACGTGACATATTGGCTCATTTTCGTTATCAGTAAGTTAATGTTTTTCTGAACAGCTTTCTCTGGCAGAGCTCGTTTTTCATTTTTTTTCTATCGTCGGATCGCACTATTCTATTTTAAGTGTAAGTACGCCCCTCCCCCACTCTCCCTCACGCCATGAATAAAGAACCTCAAGTAATGACCATCACTAGGGTCACCTGGATTTATACATTCTTCACCTGTTTTTACTGCAATAATTTTCAACAGATTTCAATCATCACTATAAACACGATCCAGATTCTGCATCATAAGAGGTTCGCTGTGAACAGAAGTCTAGTCTAATTCAGGCTGAATAACAGTTGCCGAAGTGTGATTATGGACTCTCGGCCGAATATTCAGCATACTCTGGAGAATCTTATATTTATGCAACGCATATTTAGCCGTAAAACGAACCATGTTGATGAGGCTGGAAGAACATTTAAAATAAGTACAGAATTCTGAGTTGTTTTCGTGCAAGCAATAAAAAAGGCGGCGTCACTCCAAAAGAACAAGATCTTTAACAGAACTAAGTTCTTTTGGCCGATTTTTGTGCAGCGAATGCCGCGTACGACAGCTATCGCGTCAGCCACTGTCAGCCACTGCAAAAGTTTAAAAATGTCGAAGAGCTAGAAACTGCTCATGAAGTTCTACCGTTTCCTGTGCAAGTATACTAACTGCCTTAATCCACCCTTGACGACTTTATCCTCGCTCTATAGTGCGAGGATAAAGGCATCAGGAGTTATTTATGGCAGTTCGTATACTTGCATAGGAATAAGGCGAGGATAAAGGCGTAGAGGGTGGATTATGACAGTTCGTCACCAGGGCAGAAATACCAGGGCGTCAATAAATTTTTCGATAGTTTCGCAAAGATGCGGTAATCATAGTTAAATCTAGGCGTAACTGAAAACATTCGCGATCCTTGTGGGCATTCTAAATTATGAGGAAAACAATCGAGCTGTCAAAACAACCATATTGACATTCTAATCTGAAAACACGGTGCGTAATCAGTTGTGAATATAATCGAAATTGAAACATGCTCTGCAGGTAACATGAATGCTTAAAGTGAACGTAAATTAATTATATTTGTGCGTCTCACTATGCTTTCAAAGGAGCTGTAAGAAATTCAAGGTGGCATTGAATTCAAGATACCACGTTATTATTATCTGAAAAAAACTTCTGAAAAAGTGAAACTCTTGTGAAACTAAACACTGCGTATTGCGATGGGGCCAGGACCTCACAAAAGCAGACATAAGTTAAGTCTCTTCGAACTGCCTTCCTCATAATATTTAAAGCCGAGCGACAAACTTGGGATTCAATCAATAGAAATCCGAATGCTATACACAAACACACACGAAAGCGTGGTAGTGGTTTGCCAATAGCTCCGAGAAGGCACGACTGCCACAGCAAATCCGCGCTTTACCGGTAACATACCTATAGAATTCGCACCGGCACCTCACTTTTAATGTCATACAAAGGCGGCTGTAAACATTCACTTTGCACCGTCACATTGAATTCGCACCGTCACCTCGCTTTTAATGTCATAGAAGAGTGGCTGTTCAACATTGTATTTTTTTTCCTTCCTCATTAGTTGCACAAAAAACTTGCCGGTCCCCTTATAGATTCTTCTGAGACGACTGAAAGGTAAAAACTATCCTCGTCTTCTTCCGATTCAAAACACTGAATGTTTCCTACTTCCTTTCGAGATATTTCTGCACCAACATAGTTTTTTTACTGCCTCAAGGACTCGAGACCAAGCTAGCATACGCTGGTTATGCACTGCCCTCTTGATCGGTTCATTTCAACCGACCGAAGATGTTATATGATGCCGCTAGGTTATGTGGCCTCCCGATACATGACAAATACTTGTGATATGTGACGTCATGTGATGACGTTTTCACGTAATGATGATTTCTTGTATCACTCGTGTTCACGCCGCCGATGCGAGCAGACGCCGGACGCCGCTTTTGATGAGGCATTTAAAGCTATCGCCCTAATGCACCATACGGCTGCACATCCGTAAAATTGCAGCTTTCGCTGGTGTTCGGGAAGAGCGTGCTTGCAGTGATCAGGTAGAACCATTGGTCTTCTAATAAATCTTCATACTAACGTGATTCTAATATGTGGCTTTTGTTTACAGGCCGAGCTTTTTATAGATTACAAGTAGTGGTGG
Source organism: Rhipicephalus microplus (assembly GCF_043290135.1). Classification (NCBI taxonomy): domain Eukaryota; kingdom Metazoa; phylum Arthropoda; class Arachnida; order Ixodida; family Ixodidae; genus Rhipicephalus; species Rhipicephalus microplus. The sequence goes on along the minus strand of NC_134710.1, from coordinate 314,521,373 downwards.
CTGAAGTCTACCCGTCACGTTTGGCAACATAGAAATCGGTATCACTAAGCTGGAGTGCTCTGCATCCAAACAGTTAACAAATGAGTATCAGAAACAACGCTGCCTCACGATCACTGCCATGCGCAACGCTAACATTACGCCCAAAAGCTGCAGGTTAGCCCATGGACACCTTGCAGCAGTTTGAACTCTATTCTGCTCTCTACCGAATTAGGATGCCAGAGAGGAGAAGAAATAAACGGAGCTGAGCAGCCGGATATTCAGGCTACAGCAATCCACCCATGTATACACAGACAAGCTCAAGCAACTGACCGCAGGCCGCATTTTCAAGCCTTTCACCTTGGCTAAAATTAAGAGTCGGCATTAGACTTTAACAGCGCCTGTTCAAAACACACAGACCGATCACAAGAATCGCGCCCCATATGGAGATGTTCTTGTTTATTTCACGATGATTTCATTGTTTAAACTCTAAAATAGTGAAATCACCTGCCATAGTTCCTCATTTTCTGGCACTTGCTTTTTTCTCGCTGGCAACACACATAATGCTTTCCGAAGGGAACGGATGATCACCTATATCCCTGGAAGCCGTGTGCCGTTTCGTGCTATTTAGTGCATGAACACCAGGCTGACGCATAATGTGCTACGTCAATACACAGTAGCAAGCATCGGGGAAGATTAGGCACCCAAGCTGTTAATATTAGATCCTGGCAAAGGCTTCTCTCAAAAATCACTTTCAGTTAGTGAAAAAATCAACTCTCAGTCAAGCGAACGCCACTGTGACAAAACGATCTTCCGCAGATTACTGACATCAGCTATAATCAGCCTAGCAGACGACACGCGAGCGCCTCGATCAAGTAGTCGCGTACGACACATGCCTTTAAAATAATCTAGGTGTCCAGAACAACAAGTGTTTCTCGATTCTCATTTGTAAGTTTCCAATACATGTTAAAAAATGCGAATACAGCCGAAAACCGAGCTGTAGAGCAGCTTCGAATGCAGCCGCGGCATTTGTTCGCGCGAGAAACGACGCGGCGGCATCTCCGGTTGCGGCGCCGACGGCCGCTTCCGATTGAAATTTGCTCATTTTCCCGTGCCCTGCAAAAATAAAGAAGCCGCTGGTGCAGGCAGAAGGCAAGAGCGAGTTAGCGAGCGACCGCCTTAAAACGCGTGTGGCGCAGCGCCCCTGGCCGAGGTTGGGAGACCTATAATAGCAGACACGTCGCGGTCAGTGTTGAGTTGCAGCCGTATGATGTTCACGTGCGAACCCATACGTTATGAAAGACATAGCCTTTGCTCTCTCTACACAATAGACATTTAGTGCATACCGGGCTTACCGGGGTACTGGGCGTACCGTAATAGCGGGATCTAAGTCCGCATGTGCCGATGCGTACGTTACCCGCACTGCTTACCGTACACGGGCTATTTCTTTCAGATTTAACTTTACCGTGTTAGCGTAGGTTTACACGTATAGTGTATGTGAAACATGATGGCACTCTCGGACGCCCGCTTCGAAGTGATTTTTGTGTAGTTTTTGAAAAATTGACGTTGTTCGCAGCAAACTACTGTTTAAAGTGGCTGCGCTTGCCTTCAGTTAGCTTTGATATCCGAGTATTACCGATAGCTGGATGTAGATTTTTAGGTAGCTTCCCATTTTCTACTTTTCATGGCCTAACTGCAAGATGGATGTAAAGAAATCGGCAACATAAATGTTTTCTGGTTTGGTGTGCTTCTGGTTGATTATTATTATTATTATTATTATTATTATTTTTATTATTATTATTATTATTATTATTATTATTATTATTATTATTATTATTATTATTATTATTATTATTATTATTATTATTATTATTATTATTATTATTATTATTATTATTGAACTTGTATAAGTGCTTCGCGCGATGACACAGGCAGACATTCTTGTTTTCTTTTCCTCTTCACTGTTCTTACTTCTCAACCCTCCGATTACTGTCACCACCATTCCTTCTAGGGCACGTAAAACACGGAAACGCAACCCCACTACACTATGCAGACGCTGTCTGCAACGAACGTTTCCTGCACGGTAATGCCATTCTCTTAACCTCCGCTATCACGCTAACGGTAAAGTATAACAGTCTAAGGTAATAAGGAATATTACGTGCAGCGGAAAAAAATTTGACCGGGACCACTCAGCCTTCCCGTAGAGATGCACTCCGTAAAAATTGCGAATAAAAAATTTTTGTGGATTACACTGAGCGCTGTCTTCATGGAGTGAGAAGTGACATCACAACTTTCAGTTAACTACCAGGACGCGCAATACCCCGAGAACAAAACCTCGTGTCACTACGAAGCTGGCCGCTAAAGGATAGGTATAGGCTACGGTGTAAATGTTCCTGTAAAAATTACGGTAATGTGGGGGACTGAAATGTACGTCCATTACTTAGTCATAGCTTGTCGCATTTCAATTGTTGAGAACTGTAGGACGGTACACGTGGCATTTTGCCTGTGTATTACTCTCATCTCGAAGTGATGAAAACTAATTCTACAGGAAATGTTGCTTGAGCCTCTGTTTCGGCAAGTGAACCTGTCTTCGCCAGGGCAGCGATAAGAAGTCCACTGAGTTACAGCTCTACAGGAACCAAACGAAAGTGCCCCTATAACCTGACCACACATGAAGTGTGTATGATACACGAAACAATTCATTAGCAGCCTTTAACACAAGTACCTTTTAACATATCTAACACAGACGACGTTTCGCTTGCAGTAATACTGACAAAGGCGCGTGTAAGAACACGCATGGAGCAATAAACAGAAATTAGTTGTCATCGTGTATCTCCATCAAATCGCACGCTCGTGTCAAAATAATGATAACTTTGCTGCAGAATGTATACCATCGTTTTTTGGGCTTAACCTTATTGTTGCTCTTGATGTTCTATTATACTACCTTGAGTGCTTTCTTTTTTTTCCATCAGTAATTCCCATCGGGTACTATAGGCAATGAATAAATAAAATAAAATAAATATATATATCTACAACTGAAAATGCACAGCCAGCCCCACTCCGAGGTTCTTCTGTTTTGACGTGGTCAGAAAGCACGTTGGAATATCACACTTTACAATATCACTCAGTGTTGCATTCCTCTGAATGGCTGCTACGAATTACTGGAAAAATAAAGGATTGATCACTGACGAAGCTGCATTACCTCTTGTTAAGGTACAGTCATCGTAATTGCGGAGTCCAAGAAGGCAGACCAAGCCAATTAGATGTTTCAACCATTAACAGTTGGGCCCAATATATTCCGAATTCACGAACTTTCATGAAGTCTCCCATCAATGAGGCAACGAATAATCGTGTGCAAGCTTTTATTTGTTTAACGAGAAACCAAGCGTAAAATACGCCAAAGGAGAAAACTTGGGCAACGTAAGATGCATAGGATTTCCTTATTGATGTAGAGAAATGTGAGCCATTGTGGTGCCTCCACCTACAAAACAGTGAATGCTGAACTTGTGGGACTTGAGCTACAGAAAACATGCACTCTGCATTCTTCGGTTGCGTGAAAGTTCTCCGACTGATAAACTTCTTTGTGTTTTCTGAATTGAAAACCAAAACAATTAAAACGGCCACTGAGTATCCAAAGAATAAAACTCTATAAAAATGTTTGCATATTCAGTATTTTGTGAAGGTCAATCTTCATTTTATTTATGATATATACGAACAGTGCGTTATTGATTCGGACTTCAGAGCAAGCACATGAAATAAAGAAGTACTACGACATTCGCAAAGTGACACGGAAAGAGTAATCATCGCAAATAGCGGCCCTCTCATCTCTGTAGCGCCAATTTCGCCACGAGAACAAGATTTTCACCTACAAGTGGTAAACGCTCAAGCCACAAACAACACTTGTCTTTGCTGTTTTCTCCGGTATTGCCTTGTAGCCTAAAAACCCCGAAGCCCACACTGGGCAGTTTAGAAGTTCTGGTCAGTTAACTCACCATTGTTATCTTGATAGAGGCGAAGTAGTAGAGGTTCATGTAATGTGCAATAATAGTGCATGTTAAAGAACACCACATGGTAGAAATTTTCGAAGCCTTCCACTAGAGCATGCTTCTCTTGTAATCATATTGTAGTTTAGAAGCATAAAGCACGTGATAATAATAATGTTTTGGGTGTAAAACAACAGATAATACTATTATTTGTTCACTATTTTCTTCTTTCCTTGTAAAAAGATAAACAAAAGCTGACGTACAAATGAAGACTTATGAAAATAAACCAAGGAGATTACATCCCTATCAAATTGTTGCAAGATTAACCGATACGTATACCAACTTCACATGCCTCAGCTCGTACGCTTATTGAAAGAAATCACCAAGACAAATACTGGCCAATGAAGACTTAGTGTGGGCATAATCAGAGCGAAAGTAGCTGGCTGATGGCAAGGTAGCTAATTCTTGCCAACTCAAAGCTTCCATGACTTTGGCCCTCCAAATGGCCATCGACTAGTGCAAAATATTCAGCACGGGGAATATTTAGAAGCCATAAAATAGTTTCCTTAGTGTAAACGATAAGCTGAATTCGCTTTTATGTGAATTATATGGCGTTTGAATATTCATATTAGTCTACGTAACAAAAACTGACTGAGGTAAAGTTACCTTGCAAGCATTCTTAAATACATCAAATACTGTGCACGTGCGATGACTTGCGCGAAAAGCAGAGAGAATACCAAAAAAAGTGAATATATTCTTAATGAAACAAGCGCCAAAAGATACGAACACTCAGAAAAGATACAAAACGAGCGCTTACTAAGAAATAAATATTTTTATTTCGAAACGAACACTATTATATAAGCACACGACGCATGTGCGTCACTTTACACTACCCCCAAAGGCCAACAATAATGCGAAGTAACAAAAAACCTCTCCCATAAACGATTGCAAATAATAAAAACAACGTGTTAAGACCCTCTGCCCCCAAAGAAACAAGCGAAAGCAAGAAAAATTGCACTAAATATGTGGTGTCCGAAAAAAGCAAATTCAGATTCCGTCAACAGAACAGACGCCATGCGCTAACGCACTTGTCAACTCTTTTTTTAATTTAACACGCTTCCAATATCTATCTGGTCGTCGGCTTTTCGTGCCTGACAATCATTTGTTTGTCAGACAGCTCTGACTAGCAAGCGCTCTCCTTGTCGAGTATCGCTAAGTGTGAGTACGGCAACCCTTTTAGTGAACTATCACGTTCCCGAAGGTGCACATTCAGGCAACGACCTGATTGACCAACGTATTCCTTCCCACATGTGAAAGAAAAGGAACACGTCGGCCAAACAGGTCGTTGCCTGAATGTACGCCTTCGTCAAATTGAGGGTTCTCTAAAGGGGGCTCCGTACTCGCACTCAGCAATGCACTGCAAAGAGTACACTTGCCAGTCATAACTGTCTGACAAACAAATGATTGGCAGGCACGAGAAGTGGGCGCCCAGATATATATTAGAAGCGTATCGAAATAAACAAAGAGTTTACAAGTGGGTTAGTGCATGGCGTCTCTTCTGTTGACGGAATCTGATTTTGCTTTTTTAGACGTCACATAATTCAATGCATCTCTTTTCTTGCATTCTTGTTTTTTTCGGAAGTGGGTCTCAACATGTGTTTTTTCGGTTGTTTGCAATTGTTTATGGGAGTTGTTTTCGTTATTTCACGTTGTTGTTGATAATTGGGGTGGTTCGTGCTGACGTACATGCATGGTGCGCTCATATAACTGAGGGTGTCCGTTTTAAAATAAAATTTTTACTTGCTAGTAAGTGCTAGTCCTGTGTCCCTTCTGAGTGTTCGTACGTTTTCGCGCTTGTTTCATCATCAACCTTCCAACATGCCCAAGTGGCTGTCGTCCAATATATTCGACTGAATGCTTTTCAGATGCCTCTGAGCATATGTCAAACGAGGGAAAACTTACTTATTGATCCGAGATCATGTTTTTCGAAGGACCAAATTACAAACAACAGATTCACTGACATGAAAGAATCGCGGGAATTCACCAAAAATGTAAAAAAATAGAGTCAGCCGCAAAACTGCACCGCCTTCACCACGCACAGCGAAAGCTTATTCATATGTTGCAGTGCATGACATTTTTAATATAAAACAGCTGACTAATGTTCCTTCGACGATAAGGGCCACCGTAGTGAAAAAATCAGCACGCGGGCGTGTGCAAGCACCGGACGTGCCCAGTTCACACTATCACGTTTTCCTCGCGTCGTAGCGGAGAGCCCTTCATCACGGGCCAGGCTCATGGGCAAAGTCTCCTCACCATGACGGCGCTCTAAGGCACCACGCACCTCTTGAAGCAGTCTTCGAAATAACAGAACGCCCTGTAGACGCAAATGCCTGTCCAACGGCGGCAGCGATGCCTTAGCGGGTCGTAGAACCACAAAGAGCGTGACGCTGCCGACCGCGTACAGTTCGGGGATGCTGGTAGCCGGATCACCGACTCCAGACAGCGCTGCTCCGGAGGCACTTTGTGATAAAATAAAAAGGAGACGAAAGAATGAGCAAAGCGAGCATGATATTGGGTAAAATGGAACGACTCTGTTTGTGCAGAAAGACGTTCATGGCAGCCATGCGAGCAGAAATCGAGGGCAGAGCCGGCTTGAATTGTGAAGCCAACTGAGAGTGTTGAGTGTGGCTACTTTATTTCTCTCTAGTATTTCAGTTTCTGCTTGCGCTAGGCGCAAGCCTCAATAACAGGGCCCCAAGCAGAAACCCATAAGCACAAATACACCGACAAATGCCTCGTACGCTTCTCCCTCTCGCCCCTCCCCCTGCTGGCGTTTATATCGCAACAATAAAATATTTCAATTGTGGTTCAACGCCACCAGTCAACTTTGCAATTTATTTCCTGGCACTATATTTTAAGGGGTGCATCACTGAGCATGCCGTGCAGACTTAGCATCCCAGATTACCAAAATTTTCTAGAGGACAAGTTCCGGCCTTGCAATGTGGAAATAAAGCTACGCACTAAACATGGACCCAGGCTGCAGACAACGCCCAGTCCGCTAAAAATTTCATCAGCGCAATCGCTCCCGTGCGTGGAACTAAAAGTATTCAGGGCACGCACCCAATTGCGTCTCTCAGAATTCTTTGTTATAGTGAGCGTAATGTGTGAGGGTGCTAGAACGCCCTTCAAAGTCATTTGGGCCTCGTGGCGCACATGTGTTCGCGCATAGGCCACAGTTAGGTTCACAACCATCGAGCAGTAGCTGGTGTTGTGCTCGCGAGCGTTTATCACCAATATCATCATGATGGTTAGCATGGTAGCGCCAGCAGTGACACCTGCCGGTGAAGCTGGCTGGCGCAATGCTATTCCGAAACTGCCGACAAGTATACTGCTAAAAACACTCACATAAACCAAATAGAGAAAGTCCAACAAGTGTCCCACAAACGTCGCCCAACTCTTTGTGCTCGGCAGACTGGGTGCGTTATTCCCACTATAGGTTATTAATCTAATAAAGCCTGTTTGACCACCTTGGAGCGATAGCTCTACTACTCCACATACAAACCAGAAGCACACCTGGTTTTGCAGATCTGATCTTCAACCTCAGTTAAGGCTTGTGTGGTGGTGTAAGTCACTTAAACTTACCAACCTCGCGGATGGTCGGCTCTTCATAAATTATTATGCTCTATCCAAGAATTTAGTTGTGTGGTGCTGTAATTCAGACACAAAACGTCCTTCCCTGAGGCCTGGCAAGATTGTAAACTTACAAGTTTAAACCGAGTCAATTGGCCAATGGACACGTTTTTTAGCTCGTACGTTATTGTTCGCGCACCTAAATATGTTGTTCAGTTACCCCATCATGGTTTATAAATATGAGCTGAAGCATAGCTTTTTTTTGGCTTAGTGTGTTCAATATGCTGAAAAATTAAAATGTTGCTCGAATAAAAAACGTTCACACAAATACACTCCTTTATACCACTTGTTAACGTCTCTTTTTTCGCGCAATCTTTCGTTCTTAACTATTACCTTAGATTATCGCCCTGTAAAACTCGATTTGCTCTAGCGTGCAGTGTCCACTACCAAACCTACTTCGACTGCACAAAGACACAACAGCTGTAAAGCGAAAACTTCAGCAGCGCTACTAGCTGAAATATCCAGCATTCAATCAATAAGTCAATCAATCAATAATTCAATCAATCAATCAAAGAGTTTTTTCATCAAAAAATAAACATTTGTGGTGAAAAAAATGAGGCCGAGAAAAAAGCTGTCGAATAACAGCTTGACAAAGCCCCAGAGACACCCATCGGCGGTGAAGCTAGAGGGTACAACATTTCATCTCAGAGAATAAAAAAAATTTCAAAGATGCATAACACTTCAAGTTTTCGTTCCAAAGTAAAATGCACAAACCGATACAAATATGTATGCACGTATGTTAGACAGATATATAGGCAACGTATATAAATAATGAATAATAACAAAAAACAACTTACAAAACACTTGTATGTTTATTTGTTACAAAAAGCAAGCTTAAATATTTGCGAAAACTGCCCTCTAACTTATTTTGTTTGGTTAGAATAAATTATCTGTTCCTTGCATTTCGAAATAATTTATTGTTGTTGGGACGGTCTGTTGGATCTTTGCGTTCCATAGTGTGTGCGTGAAAATGGAACGTGCCAAAGTGGTTTATAGCGGACGCGATAAGTAGCTTCTTTTTTGTTTAAGGTTGACAAGTGTAAAACATATATCTTATTTTCCAAGTGCTGCATTATTATAGTGGCGTAGCAATTTAAAAGTATATAGGTCTGATATTTTAAGAATTCGAAACTGTTTCAAAAGACGGGCGATGTGTTCTACAAGGGAACATTAGAAATCATTCGAAAGATTTTTTTTGTAACACGCTCAGTTTTGCCATGTTAGTAAGAATAAAGTACGCGAGACAATCGCGATGACGTGAGCTTCGTATTGTCATACGTTTAACCACCCAGCAACATCACACGTGTCGCGAAGTGCTGGTCGATGCTCGAGTGATAAGACTTCATCGCCGTATACAATGGGAGCACTGCGATGCCGATAGGGCCTCACCACGATGACAATGTTTCCGGCAGCGCTGCAGTTCCTTGAAGTGGGCTGGTGAGTCCCACAGGCACTGGGCCTCTGCGTCCCACTTGAAGCAGCCCGGCCTGAAGCGCGTCAACAGGAAGAACCACGACTCGTCTCCTGGTTGCGGCCACGACCCGAGCTGAGGTGAACACTTGTAGAACTTGGGGTCTGGGCACCCTGCATATTCATGAACGGACAAGCCAAAGTACTTTGACAGAAGACAGGCTTTCATATTCATTATCTATAATCAGGATAAAGCATACACCAGCTTACGATCCACTTTCACTGGATGTAAACGACTGATTGAAGAGTGTGCTGATGTTCAACCAACGTGCTGTTCTTTAGCTCTACGGACATGTTCTCTCAGAGTCAATTTAGCAACAGTGTCTTGCCTGTCCTGTTGTGTTTTCCCATCTTAGCTTCTATTGCTACCTAAGACTTTACTATACGATCAAGTTAAACAAAAGATATAGGCTGTCAAGCTCTCACCAGATAATATACCAACATAAAATTTGTTCAGGCACTACCACCCAGAAGAACACTCCACAGCTAAACCAAACGTTACTCATCCAAATCGAGGCACCTACCGAATATTTCAAAGTGCGTTATTGGTGCTAATTGCACTATAATAAAGCATGAGAATAAATAGCACAGACTTTCGCCGGACATTTTGTCTAAAAAAAGTTACATGGTCATTCCGCTGAGTGAGATCAACATGCGGCAAATTGAAACGTAGCCTCTTCCATGATACCTTGACTGCTGGTACCAACGTTACTAAAATAAACTTAGTTTCAAAGCTCCGTAACTCCACCAGCAGAAGAAGACAGGCCAAACGGCAGTCGCAAGAAGTAGCGGTGCTGGAGTCTGATCATGCATAATCTTGCTCTACTCTCGGCGCATCGTCTTTCACGGCGGCGTGCCACGGCGCTTCACTGCGCTGTTCTTTCCGCCGGCTTCCCCGTTGTACTGTTATCGAACTTAACCATTTGTCATGCGTTTCCAGTCGATATTCTCGCGTCACATATTTGGACTGGACAAGGTCTCCTGTATAAATTGCCCGGATGTGTTTCTCCTTGCAAGTTGGCTAAAAATCAATGTCCTCCCTATATTTGCGCTACCTGCATTCGGTTTAACCTACAAGTACGGAAATTCTACTTGAATGTGCATTTTTAGTGTAAGCATTTTATGACGAGCGCTAGCATTTTAGCCATTGTCATCTTGCCTTGAGCGGAAAAGGCTCAAAACGTCTGTAAAACCTCAAAAATATGGCACTATTGGAATAGAAAAATGCTCTTTAACAACAGCACTTATCTTGGTTGAATAGCACACGTGGTACGAGGGCGAAGAAAAAGAACACAGACAAGCGCTGACTCGCAACTAAATTTCATTGGGGAAACAACAGATAATATATAGGTGAACCAAAAACAACAAAACCTATACCAACTCGTTCAAGCTTTCATTCTTGAACAGCGCTCATGTTTTGTACTATTTACAAAAAAAAACTTTCTTGATGCTTCCCACTGTTCATCACACAAGTCTTCATGACGGCTACCAATGGAGAGCAAAGTGCAAATTCTTACAGCAACTTCACCTACTTTCTTACATTTTCTACATTATCAGAATGCTCCTGAATTGTTTTCTTGTAAAAAAAAGAAAGAAGGGATGTTCTCATCACAATGTAAAACATAACCACCACAACCTCAAGATGAGGGGTAAAGTTCAAAAGATGCAGTGGCAGCCACTCAAACTTTACAAGCCCGATCCGAATGATGTCATCAACCAAGGGGTATTCACAAAAAGCCTCTCAACAGTTTTCTCAATTGCTTTTGATGTACAATAGAGGTTGCGTAGGGGATGACATAAGCAGCCGTCTTCAACACCTCATCTGTATAGGTCCACTTTCATGTGATTTGGGCGCGCCTGCTCCAGATGTACTTGTGTGAGATGCTAGAGGCCCTCTTTGCAAGTAGTCACTCAATTTTTTACGAAGGTACCCACAGATGCAGTACAGTCATGGTGTGCTACTTCATGGTGCACTTCGCTGCACCGAGAAGCGACACCTTCGCCATCCTTACCATCTCTGAGGTTCAGAAATGAGAACACTGTGAATGAGAAAAGATATTTATTGCCGAGTCCAAGGGAAGTATTAACCGCAACGGAGGACACCACAAATCAAACAGGTAACACGGGCCTCAATGCCAGAGCAGGAAAGCGAGATAGTCACACCGTCACGAGAAGAAATAGCAACCCTTCGTGCATCAATAAACAGCTCACTACGTAACTAAATGAAGCGAGACAACAAATTCAAGCTCTAACAGTGACCTACAGCTCCCCCTCACACTCTGTAGATGTAAACAAACCACTACCCTGCGAAACGAATATTGGTGAGAGTTACTCAACAGAAAACACTCTAAACGAAATCTTACACCTCACACAAGAAAAGCACGATAATATCGACACCCTGTAACGCCGGGTAGAAGCACTAGAGCAAGAAGCCACCATGAAAGGTAAAACTAAAATCAGCCAAGTGCTTTCTATGGATCCAATGGCACAGCTGTCAGAGACAACAAATTCAGTTTAATCATCATGTCTTCCACAACCCAAAACACGTTAGAAATTCGGCAGTGGAATCGCGCTATCTTCGCGAACCTCAAATCCACACTTCTGCAGTACATCAAAGCGCAACCCAAGAAGCTTCATGTTATATTACTACAGGAGACTATTTGTGAGGCACTCACACAAGTGGGTCACCACCCCATCTCACAACGAGGAAAGACCAAGAGAGGTATAGTCACACTCATCAGTAAGAAATTCGTTCACCTATCTCATGAAGTGTAACCCACCTACTGCCGCCCAGTGGCGATACTCATTGAACTTGTACCAAACCGTTTTCTAAAACAAAGCGGTTTTATCCTTAACGTTGAAAGCTCCCTTTTAGAATATAGGCAGTCTTTTCATGCGCTCTTAGCTAAAGCCACAACCCTCACGCAAAACTTTCCGCTTGCTATAGCAGGTGACTTCAGTGCCTCACACCCGTCATGGGGTTACCCCTAAGCAACGGCAAACGGCACCAACCTCACGCAAGCAATAGACGACCTGTCCCTCACACTCATAACAGATCACCGATCCTCAACGAGCCTTGTCACATCGGTACAATGCGACACTACGCCGGACTTGGTATTTATCCGTAACGTCACAGGCCACACCTGGGCCTATATGCAAGAGAACCTGGGCAGCGACCACTTCATCATACGTACCGAACTACCTAACGCATTATCCCCACCACGTACATTCACACTAATGGTCTGGGATATCTTCCGCACCCTCCGCAAAAACAACACAAAGTAATACAACAGATTCACTGAACTACCCGTCTCCTTAACTCAGGAAGACATAGCGAAAACAACGAAAACCATACAAACAAAACTAGAGGTCCCTAGAATGGACCCACACCTCGCACATTTGCTGGAGGCAAAGCGTTCATACTAGCGTGCTGGAAAACACATCGACTAAACAGACGCTTACGAAAACGCGTATCAGTACTAAAATAAGACATCGAAAAATATTGCCTGGAGCTCACACGACTCCAATGGCATGAACTCTGCTCGGCGGTCGACGGCCGCATGAGTACAAGGGGTGAACGTAACCTCCTAAAATACATACTTGATGACCGCCAAACAAAAGACAACCATAGCCATGCCATTGACGGTCTCCTACACTGGCACAAAAATACGGGAGGAACGGAATCAACCTTTCTTTAAGAAATCGCCAAACTACACCTCCTCCTAAAGACTGCACAACCCACCGACTACCCACAAATAGAATGCGAAACAATACCTGAACTCGATGACACCTTCACGGAGTCTGAAGTTCAGGAAGCACTACGTAACCTGGATGGTCGATCGGCTCCCGGTCCTGACAACGTAATCAACCGCAATTTGTGGAATTCAGATGACCAAGGCATCAAACTACTCACAAAAGACATTAACCACATGTGGGAGTTTGGCCAGGTACCTGAACAATGACGCACAGCCATGGTAATCCTTCTCTCAAAGCCAGGTAAACCAATAAACTTCGACAATTTACGCCCTAATCTCTCGAAACTCATGTATAGGAAAATCACCTGAACATGCAATGCTAAATCATGTCTCGCGTTACATAGAGGATCCCAACTCTTTCCCTTCATCATGGTTGGGCTCCGTTCGCACTTATCAACACGATACGTCATGCTATTACTAAAGAAACAGATTTTCGGCTCAAAAACGAGAGATGTCCGTGGCATCCTCGCCCTATACCTCAATACAGCATTCGATCGCTCCTCCCACCGCATTATACTGGAATTCATTCCCAGCCTCGGTCTCAGTAGAAGATTCCAGGCATACATTCGTTCTTGCCTACAAGACCGAATAGCTAAGATTCGAATATCGCAACTTACATTCGACCCATACAATAGGTTCCGACGGGACACAACAAGGGGCAGTTATTTCTCCACTTCTTTTTAACATTGAAGAGACTGTCTGACAAACTCTGCGGCATCCCTAGCATAAACCATCCTGTATGCTAAACCCTCAAAGTGGACGTCATCCGCGCATCGAAGTCCGCCCATGACCGATCAACCGAAATCCGGAAAAGTTAGTGCCATCCGTGAACTCATCGCTACTTAGCCCTGACACGTGATGGACCAGCTGGTGAAACGCCCCCGCCTTTTAAATACTCAGACGCATCGTGGGACACAACCACACTTTGGGCAGCAGTGGCAGCAGGTGGTCCATCGCAGCACTGTCTTAATTCATCTTCTTGCCTATGCGCAGGTTGGTTACCATTCTTAGCACGTTATTGTTGCTATATAGCTGCTGCTACTGCTGCCCTTGGATCTTGTATTTTGTGCCTAGAAGAACTTTACAATGAGTCACATATGCGAGTCTTGTAAACAGTACTTCTCTGAGGATGATGATGTATAACGTGTGCAGAATGCACACAATGCTATCACGTCGGAGAATGTATTGGTCTAAGTGAGCGCACCAATTTAAAGAAAAGTAAAGAGCCAAGGAAAGCGTTCAAATGCCAGAATTGCCGTGCACCTTCATCTCAGAACAGCCAAATTAATACTTACGCTGGTCAGTCATCTTTTAGAGAAGCCTAAGGCAGCAACTTGCGGACATGAGCAAAAGCTTGGCAAGCCTGACTACCAAGGTCGATCACCTTGCAGAATTAAAAGAAACCGTGACTAGCATCGAACAATCCAATCAGCACATCTCAAATACGCATGACAAGCTTCTTGAAATCAGCGCAAGCCATGATAAAGAGATAGAAAGCCTCCGCACAGATGGGATGCTGTTGAGCAAAACGTTGACAAAAAAGAAATTCTCAAACTAAATAATGAGCTTAATGACCTACAGCAGTACAATCGTCGCCAGAATCTGGAAAAACGTGGCATTTTATTGAAAAAGAGGATATCATATCAAAAGTTAACGACCTTGAGAAGAAGCTTGACTTGCCACCATTGTCTCACTGTGACGTAAAAGCAAGCATTGGTTGCCCCCACGTAATGGGAACCCCCCCCCCCTATATTGATAAGATTTGCTTGAATGAGCTTGAAGGCGGCATGGCTTGCAAAACGTGCCAAACTGAGAGATAAAGACAGCAGTATCCAGCTGCTAGACAACTTAACACCTGCAAACAAGAAGCTTCTTTGGATTGATTGATATGTAGGGTTTAACCTCCCAAAAGCACCATATGATTATGAGAGACGCCTAGTGGAGGGCTCCGGAAATTTCGACCACCTGTGGTTCTTTAACGTGCACCCAAATTTCAGCACAAAGGCCTACAACATTTCCGCCTTCATCGGAAATGCAGCCACCGCAGCAAGCTTCTTTAGATGGCAAGGACGAGAGCCACTGAAATGAACTATCGTTTCACTTGGTCGTCGCAGGGAAACATTTTTGTCTGAAAGAATCCTGAAGCACGGACAATTAGGATTACATCTGTGGATGATTTAAACAAGAATTTTTTCTAAATATCATATCTACTGCTTTTCTTTCAGCTTGTATTGATGAACCAGTCATTATATCACAATGCTGTCTTCTTCAAAATGTTGATTAAAGACTCGGACTTCCATTCTGAACGAGGTCTTGCCCTTTATCATTTTAATGCACAGAGCATGAGGAACAAGGGTAAAGAAATCGAAAGTGAATTGACACACCTCGGTTATGACTTTGAAATCATGGGTTTCTCGGAAAATATGTTTTCTTCACAGTCAGATGTGATCAATTTGGAAAATTACAATATGGAATCAATATTCAGAATAGGAAAACGTGATGGTGGTGTAGTCTTATATATTAAACAGAACTTGCCCATCGAGGCATGACCCGACTATTGCATTGTTTACAAATATTTCGAAGCTATTACTTTGATACACAAAACGGTTGTAATTGTGGTGATCTACCAGCCCCCAGGTGGTAGCACAGACCTATTTCTCTAGTTCTTCGAGAAGCTCCTTCTTCATGCTGATTCTAACATATGGTTTGTTGTATCATTTGGTGACTTTAATATTTATGTCTCAAAAGATGATCCTACTAAACTAAAGCTAATAAAATTGATGTTGTCATATGGCTCTGAAAACGTCATTAACACACCTACCAGAATAACTAGCAGATCGGAAAGAATTATTGATCTCTGTTTCACTAATTTATCACCCGACAATACACCAGCTGGAGAATTCAGCTCAGGTATAAGTTCTCACCTGTCTTTTTTGCACTATTACGAATGCCTGAACTGCAGCATTTTCCCAAATATACCCATAGAGACATAAACGATGTAACTGTCCTTCAATTTTGTTCTCTAATGCTTGACTGCAACTGGGATGACTTGTATCGAGAACCTGATCCGTCTAAGTAATATAACCTGTTCACAGCGAGAATCATAGGCAATTCCAATATTACTTTTCAGTACGCTGTTGTAAAGAAACACAAAAGAACAAGAAAGGAGTGGTTCACGCCAGTACTTCTTAAATGGATAAACGAGGAAAATAAACTTTTTGAGCGTTTTTTCAAAGCAAAAGATGAAATTCCTCTCGCTGAGTTCAAAAAGTTCCGAAACAATCTAAACAAGGACCTAAAAAGAGCTAAAATAGATTTCTGTGCCTACAAGTTTTCTACAATGATTGAGAATTCAAAAATGATTTTGAATTCAGTAATATATTGATAGAAAAAAACCAGGCCACCGTTCCGCACGATATAGAGATAAACAACATTCAATATAGGGGCAAAGCATTAGCAGACAAATTTATTCTTTACTTCAGTGATGCGGGATCAACAAGCACTATCACGCAAGTGTCTGGCCTTAAACCGGCCCAATCCTATATTCAAAGTCCACGCGCTAATTTATTGTTTTTATCACCAGTTACCGAGGAGGAAGTCGCCACACTTATATGCTCACTAAGGAATAGTTCCCCAGGTCAAGATGACATTGTCGTAACACCTATCAGGGCAATTACTAATTTGATTGTCGCTCATTTGCTTATATATGTAACAGGGTCTTTTGACAGAAATTTAGGCAGAGATCTTGCATACAATCTACGTACTGTTGCTTTGGTGGGACTGATGTGTCGGACAAACTATAGCAAACAGTCAATTGATAACCAAATTGTTTTACTGTGCAACAAGATTCCTGAAATAATAGAATACGCCAGGAAGACGAAAAAGAGTACAAAATTTAAGAAGCCAATTATAAATGTAGTAATCCAAACCCACTTATACGGTGCGTGTGCTGAATATCGGTAATGTATCAAATATATATGTTGTAATCATTGTTTCTTATCATTGTTTACCATATACACACAAATTGCATGTATTTCAATATAATTTAATAGTGTTTGTAACATATTTGTAATTATCGCTAAGGAAGAGCTTTGTTTGAATTTTAACCGATATTTTCTGCACTTGTGAGGATCATTGTTTCTATATTTTTGTATGTATAATATTCAACTTGATATGTATTGTTTAGCTGTACTTGTTGGAGGTGCCTCACGAAGAGTAGGTGAAGTCAGGAGACGCTCTCTCTTTTTGCCCTTTCGTGGGCATTTTTGTAGTAATGCCCAAACAAAGGAAATAAAAAAATAAAAAATATCCGCAGATGACGTCACCATTTGGTGCCCTGGAGGCTCTTTGGCAGATTTAGAACAGGCCCTTCGAACCACCCTCGATACCACAGGAGCCTACCTAAAAAACACCGGACTGCGACTGGCGCCCACCAAATCAGTGTCGCTGCTATAGCGGCCATCTCGCCAAGCCGTTCATAATTTAACGCCCTTATATGAACTACCCATCGTGCTACACGCCAAAGACGGGCAACAACTACCCCGCGTGGGCTCCGTACGCATTTTCTGCCTCCGGATCGAGGCCACTGGCTGCCATGCACAAACAATAACACACATCACAGCAACGACGGAAAGCATGCTCCGAGTGATTCAGCGAGTCTCGGGTCACAGACGCGGCCTTGGAGAGGCCAACCTTTTCTGCATATACCACGCATACCTGGTGAGCCACATTAACTACGTCACCTCTGCCCACGACTTGATGAAAGTAGAAATGATAAAACTAAACGCGCTCATGCGCAAAAACATTAAACAAGTCCTTAGTTTACCTCTAAACACGAGCACTTCCCGACTCGACCAACTAGGCATCCACAACAAGATCGATGAAGTGATCGAGGCCCAGACCACGGCCCAAGTGATCCACCCCTCCTCCTCTATCGCAGGCCACCAAGTTCTAAGCGAGGCTGGGATGTCCCCACATCCCTACCTTGAACGCGCAGTAACCCTCCCCAGAGCTGTCCACAATACCTACATGGTAAACACATTTCGGCTTAATTTTCACCCGCAACACAACAAAGGCAGATGCCTGGCCCATGCTCGCGCGACCCTCGACCGTACCGCTGCGAATCGCAACTCTACAGTCTTCGTCGATGCGGTGCAATACAATAACTCCTCCACCTTCGCTTCGCACTAGCGGTAGTATATGGCGATGGAGCCCTACGCTATGCCACCTCGGTTAGGCTAGCAACGAGCGCCATAGCCGAGCAGGTTGCTATAGCTTTATCGATGGTCGACCGCTCACACACCCATGTTTTTAAAGACTCTCGTGCCGCCATTCGGGCTTACGGAAGCGGCAACATCGCTCGAGAAGCAGCCCGCATTCTACAAACAGGCACATGAATGTTTAGCAAAGGGCTTACACTACCTATCTTGGATTCCTTGCTACATAAGCAAAGATGTCTACCCACAGCAACCCAACCTCAACTAAATGGCTCATGACCGAGATGACCGAGCGCGAGAACTGACCCGCCACGGCGATCAATCAGCTACCGAAGAGCTCGGTCCAGACGTAGAGTTTAATGATCTTTTACTTACCTTTCACAAAATTACCTTCTACTACTGAAACGATAGAAGCAAATACCTTTGACCACATGCAAAGCTCGAACGCGCATACGAGGTAGCTTTTCGCAAGCTACAAACGAGATCATACCCATCACGGGGGCGACTCAACCATTACAACTCAGACATAGATTCACAATGCCCATACTGCTCATAAGTGTACTCTTCACTCGAACACATGCTCATGCAATGTCCCGCGTTACCTCGAGGACCTCTCACCAGTGAGCACAACTGGTAGGAGGCACTCAAGAGCCCCAGTCTCAGAAACCAACAAAAGGCAGTCCATAGGGCCCAAGCACTGGCGGAATGCGACCATGTTACCGCTAGACTTGGGCATCGCCTACAGTAACTGCTGCTAGAGTGTCCCTCGTGGACACCCTGGTGGCTTAAACTCCTCAAGACCATTTATTAAAGTTCTTGACTGACTGACTGTAATATTGTTACTGCGTATGTGACTTGGGTATGAGCCTCTGGCCAGTGAGCCAACTGGGAGGAGGCACTCAGGAGCACCACTCTCAGAAACCAACAAAAGGCAGTCCAGAGGGCCCAAGAACTGGCGGAACGCCACCACGTTCGCGCCCCTACTCGCTGCAGAAACCGGGCTGCAGAAATTACCGGGCTGCAGAAACCGGGCTGCAGAAACCGGGCTGCAGAAACCGGGCTGCAGAGACCGGGCTGCAGAAATTAGGTGCCTTTCTCCTGTTCTAACCACTACCACCACCACCACCTAATCGGCTGTCGCCTACAGTAGCGGATGCTTGAGTTTCCCTCGTGGACACCCTGGTGGCTTTTAACTCCTCAGACCATTTATAAAGTTCTTGATAGACTGACTAATATTGTTACTGCGTATGTGACTTGGGTATGAGCCTCTGGGTAGCGCGGAATAGGGAGATAAAAGAACAGAACGTTCGGCTAGAAGAAAGGCCTCCGGTGCACGACACCTTCAAGTCTACTGGTACGTCAAAGCGGATTAAACAAATTTCGAAACGTGACAGAGTTGTGGAGGTGCTGGGTAGTAGGATGAACAGGTAGGCGGATGATGGATGGTGTCGTCGACCAGGGTGTCTTGTCACTGCAGCTCATCACGCTCTATTGCCCGTATAGTAGCGGCAAGTTCGGCAGGCGGGCTCACGTCGATGCTGGCGACCGTTGTTACATTTGCCAGCCTACCAAATTTCGGGGCAATACAACGGGTCTTCAACTTCTCAAAAGTGCGGCAGTGACGTTGGACGGTGGAGACGGAGGTGAGGTCTTCCCTGCCTATCAGGAAATTGTAGGCGTCCTCTGCGATATCCTTCAGAATGTGCCCGACCACGTTCTCTTCAACCATATACGGGTCTATGATCTTGCAAAGCATCAGAATCTCCTCTAGTTAGGTAATACATGTTTCTCCAGGAGTCTGAGCGCTTTAAGCCAACCTGCTTTCCGCAATTTTCCTAATCAAATCAGAGTCGCCGAAGCACTTCTTGAGTTCTTCAGTGAAATAATCCTCTGTTGTTTAAGAATCTTCGTGGTTTTCGTACCACATCAGGGTGGTTTCCGTGAGAAACAGCATGACATTTCCCAGTTGGTCAGTGGGATACCAGCAGTTGTACCAGCTCATCCTTTTGTAATGTGTCAGCCAAATATCCAGATCTTCTCCGGCTATTTCCGCGAACGGGCGGGGTTTCATATATTCATACAGAGATGCAGGTGGCAGTGGCCTTTGCGTGGTTGAGAACCCGTGACCTTCGGTCTCGGTCATGACGGTTGTTGTCAGTGGCAGACCAGCAAGATGACAGCTTTTGCGAAGTTAAACAGCTGCGGCTCCATGGTTCGTCGACGGGCTGTACCATGCACTTCCACACCTCTGTTACGTTGCATATGAATGTCGTTGCGTATGGTAGTCGCTCGCTAAGCAAATCCGAGCTACACCGTCACCGAGCAAAAATGCCTCGCAGTAGTCTTCGCACTGCAGTGCTTCCAGTCCTACTTGTACGTACGCCCCTTTACCATCGTGACAGATCATCATTCGCTCTCCTGGTTGGTCAATCTGTGCTACCCATCTCATCGACTAGCGCGTTGGGCACTCCCTCTGCAGGAATACGATTTATGGTTTTCTACAAAAGTGGTTGTCGTCACGCTGATGCAGATTGTATTTCACGACTACCGCTACCATCGACAGACTATGAAGGTGACAACTTGCACACCTACATTGCACCATTGAACCTGCCACGTCCTGATACCTAGTGCCTTCAAGACTGAGTAGCAAAGGGACTTCACCATACAGCAGCTCCTTCCTACCGAGTCAAGATCATCGGTGACTCGCTTCTGCATCCGCGATGGACTAGTATACAAAAAGAACTATGCTACGACCAGCTCAGGATATCTATTCGTGGTTCCAAAGAGTCTTCGCGTTTTCGTCTTGCAGGCTATGCATGATGATCCAACGTCCGGTTATCTAGGCACAGCGAAAACTCTTTGTCGGCTTCAAGAAAAATTTTACTGGCCAAAAATGCACCAGACGACGGCACAGTACGTCTGTAGTTGCAACAAGTGTCAACGGTGCAAGCGTCCTACCAGTGCTGCTTTCGGGCGACTACTTACTATTTCAACCCGTAGAACTCCACTTGAGCAAGTTGAGATAGACCTTCTAGGACCATTTCTGCGGTCTTCTAATCGCAATCACTGAAGAGTCGTATGCACTGATTGTTTAACACGGTACTGCGAGACAGCTGCTATACCATCGGCAACCGCAGCTGACGTGTGTTTGTTCATGCTGCGTTTTGTGGTTCTACGACATGGAGCTCTTATAATTGTTATCAGTGATGGTGGGCGACAATTCACTGCAGACGTGGTGGAAGAGATGCTTCGTGTACGTGCTTCAACCTTTCGTCACTCTACGCCATTTCTTCCCCCAACAAACGGCCGGACGGAACGAACCAATATGACTCTAACAAACGTGCTCTCTACGTATGTCACAGCAGATCATAAGAACTGGGACGGTGTGCTACTTTTCATAACTTGTGCAATTAACACCGCACATCATAAAACTACCGGCGACAGTCCGTTTTTTCTTCTAAATGCTCAGCCGCCTCGTCATACTCTGGATAACTTCTTCCCGTTTTTCGACCACCATGATTCGCCCCGCCGCGGTGGTCTAGTGGGTAAGGTACTCGGCTGCTGACCCGCAGGTCGGGGGCTCGAATTCCGGCTGCGGCGGCTGCATTTCCGATGGAGGTGGAAATTTTGTAGGCCCTTGTGCTCAGATTTCGGTGCAGGTTAAAGAACCCCGGGTGGTCGAAATTTCCGGAGCCCTCCACTACGGCGTCTCTCATAATCATATGGTTGTTTTGGTACGTTAAACCCCACATATCAATCAAGCATCATCATCGATCACCATGACTTCGCTATATCCGTGATCATCTGCCGTGCAAGAAAAGCCTGACACCTTGCTTACCTGTACCTGTGCACTCTCGCTTCACAAGATCGCTCAGACAAGTTTTGACCGTGAGCGTCAACACGTGACCTATAATTGCGGAGACTTCGCGTTGCTGTGGACGCCAACTAGAAAACGTAGGTTGTGTGAGAAACTGATCGCACAGTATGCGGGACCTTATGTTGTTCTAGACCGTATGAGCAATTTAACTTATTGCGTAGCAGGTCTTTACTCAATAAGCCGACAGTCTCGATTAACTGAACTTTCCCATTTAGCACGTTTGATGTGCTTTATTCCCAGAGAAACTCTTCAACTCACCCGCTCGGCTTCGTGTGGGTGGAGGGAAATGTTACTGCATATGTGACTTGGAGCCTCTAGATAGCGGAGAACAGGGAGATCAGAGAAGAGAACGCTGGGCTTGCGAGAAAAGTGTCCGTGACACGTTCTAGTCTACCGGTAAGTCAGAGCGGAATTATTGCATTCCTAAACGTAACAATATGAAGAAAATGTAAGAAAACCTGGTCACTCGCAAAATATGACCACTTACCTATGTTTGTGTTGGTTACTAAGGAAAAAATAATAAATCAGAAATATAAACTGCTTTTAAGGCAGTGAGACAGTTGACAATAGCCCCGCTGTGGTGGCCTCGTGGCTAAGATACTCACTTGCTGACCGGCAGGTCGCGGGACGAAATCCCGGCTGCGGCGGCTGTATTTCCAATGGAGGCGGAAAGGTTGTAGGCCCGTGTGCTGAGATTCCGGTGCTCGTTAAAGAACCCCAGATTATAAAAATTTCCGGTGCCCTCCACTACAGCGTCTCTCACAATAATATGGTAGTTTTGTAACGTAAAAACCAACATATGGATCAAATAGAAGGCAATATATCGAATGCTACTGTGATGCAACTCCAAGTATCAACAACGTTGCTCATCACGCGACTTTCGTCTTGCTTTTCTATTTTTGGTGGTTCCTTTAAATTTGGCACTGAGCATTCGAGTAACGCCATTTGTTATTGGGGGGTGGGTTTGGGGGAAACGGCGAATTGATTATGATCATTTCAGCTATGATATATGAGGCGCAATTGCTGGGAACAAGCCGTTATGGATGCTGGTTGCGAGCTGCCACTTTCCGCGTGAGACAAAAGCTTCCTGTCCACCAAAACATAACGGAAGTACGTTACGATGCCTTCATTTTCACAATGAACGTCATAGACTACGTTTAGCACTAGGCTTTTTCTCTTTGCGACGCAAAGGTTATTGCCACCTTTTTATTTGAGCCGGACGCCTGATTTAAAAGTTTTACTATAAAAACATGGTCTCAATTTCTTTCGATGGTCTGATCAATCCGCGGGCTATTTTTGTTGGAGGTTAGAACTAACTTTCAGTGTGTGCTTTGATCATGCTCTCAAATTAAAATGTATGATCAACGACTGTCTCTTTGCCTCTAATTATAATTGTAATGTTTAAGCGCTGTATAATTTTTGAACGTGATAATTTTAACGAGCTCGTTTCAAAAAATTGACATGTTGGCCTCACTGCTAGCTTCTGCGTTTTTGAGCGAGAAATCATCATTGTGCCTGTGACAAAAAAAAAGAATCCTGCCAATAAAAACTAACATAAAACTTCAATACGAGTGAGAATCGCACCCAGGCTCTCTGTGGGGCAATCAGTTTTCATACCACAGAGGCACGCCAGTGTTCAAATTTGACCCGAAAAAAATAACAGTACCGATTCCATGTAGTAGAAGTACTCATTACTATTTTGTCCAGTCAAAACAAAAAGAAAACAGAGACTCGCGTTTACACTTTTTTTGTTCATGTAGCAGAAGGAATTTCTTCAATTCACGCAATTTTAAGTGGTAGAAGCGTGGTATCGCGGCAGACATCTAAAAATGTGAAATGCGCAACAAGTGGGTGTTAGAATGGCCCGGCCACTACAGAGCGCTCAAAATTATGTTCGCGTGTGGCTGTACGCACGTGTAAAAGCCCCTTTGTTGATTCGCTAAAGGAAATATTATGGCGCAGTGGGTACTACGCAAATGTACTTAAAGTATACATTTTACCATAATTTGAAACGGCCAGTGTTGCACACAAAGTCGTTCGTTCCCTCACGACATGGTGGAGGCATACACTAAGACAGAAGATAGGCGAGTAATTGAGAAGGTGATTCGCACAGGGCCCGGTTACGCTATTGCTGTCTAGCCTTGAAGGCGAAGCTTATGCGTCATCCAAGTTTTGTAATTGTTGTGTTTGTAACTGCTGTGTAATTGTTGACACACAATACACAAAATACTCAATGGCGTCATCTATGCCATATCTGCCTGTTGCTACCACATGTCATAATAATAATATTGGACATGCAATTTTTATTTGCACTACAAGATGCAAGGCTAGACAGCCAATTCACTTAGGATCGTTCGACTGCTAGCCCAACACTGCTGGGTGAAAGAGATTGCAGGCTACATATATCAGGTTCTCAAGCTGCTTCTAGCAGCTTTTGTATTGCTTCACGCCCCTATGTAACCAATTGTACACAGAAAATAAATAATGAACAAAAAAAAAGTTGGCAGATCCCACGTATCTGGGAGTCAACGTTATGCGAAGCATGCGGAGGGCAGGTGACTGTGTTGCAATTTTTTCATTGAGTGACACGTCTCGAAATGAGGCTAAATATATGCACAAATGTTTCACGCACAGACATAAGTTGAAGAGTTGCAGATGTTTATATAGGCAGTTATTTAAACTTGTCAAACGATGACACCTGGAACATGCGTATTAGAAACACCAGAAGCTGATATGAAGCACTGATGCTCGCACAGATGCATGCTGGCCCTGGACACTGCTATATAAATCAACTTCGGCACATGGCAACTAATCACAATTGACGTTAACCCGACGTGACGGCTGCATCAAAGGAGTGCATACGTACTGTTTATAAAATTGGACAAGCAGCACTGCAACCACTATTCACGTTTCACGAAAATTATCGTCTACTTGAAAAGTAGTTCCGAGCCCTGGCGTAGCTCTGTAGTAAAATCCTTCGTTGCCACGCAGAAATCTTCGGTTCTATTCCAGCTAGGACCCTTTCATTTATTCTTCGCATTCGTCGGGTATTCCTTGACGCTCGCGCGTTAAAATCGCCCATGTGTGTTCTCGTCGTTCCTTGGTATATACTAAGTGTCAATTAGTTATGGCACATACCCGCATACCCGCGGTATGTGCCTTGGTATGTGCCACCGTCTGGCGGGAAGTGTTTGACGACGTACGCGACGGGGTTGTGACATTAATTATGTCTTGACCGGCGCGTCTTTTTCAACAAGCGATCTTACCCTCCTATGCTAATTTTGGTACATGTCACATCAAAACGGTGACCACGAGAGCCCACTAGCGTAAGCGGCTAGATAGATAGATAGATAGATAGATAGATAGATAGATAGATAGATAGATAGATAGATAGATAGATAGATAGATAGATAGATAGATAGATAGATAGATAGATAGATAGATAGATAGATAGATAGATAGATAGATAGATAGATAGATAGATAGATAGATAGATAGATAGATAGATAGATAGATACGCTCAAAGTCGCCGAAGTTAGCTAAAAAATGCTTCGCATTTAAAAACAAACAAACGAACGAACAAGTGGCATGAAGCAGACTCGTTATAGCAGTCGTTACTGTTGGAGTCTGGCGCAAAGCTAGTCCGCGAACCTCAATGGCCGACATCTTGTGACATCATTGGTATGAAAAACGTTATAGTCGTAAAATGGGTAGCGATACCACCTTGAGAACCAGCTCCATCCATCTTCTGACACGCGTGCTTTGAAGACTGAACAACCTGAAGGATCATGCCCGTTATGGTCGTCTAGTGACTGTCGCACTCGGCTGCTGACACGCTGGTCGCGGGGTCAAATTCTAGCCTTGATGGCTGCATTTTCGACGGAGGCGAA
Source organism: Rhipicephalus microplus (assembly GCF_043290135.1). Lineage (NCBI taxonomy): Eukaryota > Metazoa > Arthropoda > Arachnida > Ixodida > Ixodidae > Rhipicephalus > Rhipicephalus microplus. The sequence continues at coordinate 314,495,516 of NC_134710.1, read as the reverse complement.
AGTGCTTGAGGCCCGTGTGCTTAGGTTGAGCTGCATGTTAAAACACCACAGGTAGTTGAAATTTCCCGAGACCTCAACTACGGCTTCTCTCATAATCACATAGTGCTTTCGGGACGGTAATCTCTAACAATTATCAATATTACCACCAGGATGAGTACACGAAACAGGTTCAGGAAAATCTCAATACGGAAGAGTGTAGATAACTTCTCGACAAATATGTTGTTCATGAAAAAAATATTCTTCAAATTGGTGATGTGTGCAGCAAAATGCAGATCTGTTACTATAAGGACAAAAAGAACAAATATATATAAAAAAGGATTGGATGAACCCTCTGAACGTTCGCAGGCAATCCATGCAACAAATGCAAATAAACGTCGGGAGGAGAAAGGAACAATTGTTTAGATATAGAACAAGACAAGCACCTAGACGAAGGGGCACGAACCATGCGATTCTTTCAAAGAAAAGTTCCTTTGAAAAGAGGCGACGTTTTGTAAACTGGCGTTGACGGCACGCTGTAGCAAGATGCCATGAACTTTAACACGCAGTAACGAGATGCCATCATTTTTTTTTCGTGATGACACATTATACACCCCTACAAATATTTTGACCCTCCGTGGTAACTTATAACATCCATAATGTCACGTCGCTAAGCTTTAGAGGGGGGGTTTGAGTCCCGTAAACAATGGCCGCGTTTTAATTGGCACGAAATGTGAAGAACACCCGCGTACTTAGATGTATATGCTCGTTGAAAAACCACAGATGGTCGTAACTAATATTGAAGTACCCCACTGTGGGGTGCTGCTCAATAATATCATGGTTTTGACCTATAAAATCACAGAAGTTATTTTATAAATAAAATTTCTCTATAGGGTATACGTTAAAAATTACATTTATTTTTTCGGCAAGGCCAGGGATAGAGTTGCGCATACTGTGTGCCCAGTTATGCAATTTTCCCACATTTCTTTAAGTCTGGTTACTCTTCCTTTGTTCTTGCCTCGTTCCCGGGATGAAATCAATCTGCGTGCGTGTGCTTATTCATGCGTTCGTTTCGCATACGTATGTTATATGCTCGACAAAAAAAAAAAAGCCGCCGTTGTTTTCTCAGATATCGCCGCTGATAAAATACAAGCAAAATACCCTTGTGCTACCACGTCTACGACGCTGACGCACTGACGCGTGGGAACGAGCGCGCAACATGAGCGGAGCACATCTGCTGCGCTCCTTGCCTACAAAAGGTGCACTGTGAGCCGATCGTGAACGCCCGTAAGCGTCACTGGAGATGGGACATGCACACTTGGGTGCTCTGGGCGAGCAGCCGGGTATTTTTCCTACGGCCGGTACCTGGACAACACGCGCCGCAGCCGCTCTCCGACGAGACGAAGCTGAACCAGCGAGAACGGTGGATGAGATCTCACTCTAAGCCGTAAGGTCTTTATAGTGACAGCCCAAAGCAGGGCGCGACATCTCGCTTGATCTCAGTTATTACTGAGACAGAAGATTTTGACACGTCAGCAGTTTCATTCTGGAGTGCATAATTTTCCCGTTTTTTTTTGTTCTACTGTCCCGGCTGCTTCCTGCTAAGCATCGAATTTCGTGAGTAGCGTTCACTTTATTTTCTTGCATTGGGGCTTTTTGTTCCTACAGATTATCCGGTGTATAGTGAAGGGTATTTCAAAGCATGGCGGTAAATACGCTACTGCTCGTTCAATAGAGGTTTTTACTCTGTGCGGTTGACCGTTGCACGCAAAATACTTAGCGTGTAATGGAATAACGGGCGTGAACTTCGCATGTTCGCGCCTGTAAAACATGGCGGTGCCTCTGAAGGCGATTGCCTTCCACCTCGAATCTATCGAGTGGTTGTTACGCGCTTTGCAGCTGGCTAGCTTCGAATACAAGATTTGCTTCAGATTCATAGCCATAATCTTCGACAGGAAAGTATTTGTGCCGATTCGCCAATGTTTTTGAGAGATTTACTCAAATAATCTATGTTGTGAGCTTAGTCAGTTACGCTCCCGAAAACTCAGAGGTCGTAAAGTACGTGTTTCCTAGTTGTCTTCATTCTTCCATAGATGTCGCCACTTGAAGTGGTGGCAGCTACGAAGCACGTTAATTGGTAAAACGTCTGCCCTTTTATTTGCCAGAAAACCGAATGAACTAAACACCTTTATGCTAAGTTAACGTCCTGTGAATTCCCCAAGTTAAGAAACTGATTATAAATATGTGTGCTGAGCGTAGGTGGGCCAACTCACTCACGTGTCGACGCACTCCAACTCATTAGGACACAGATCAAGTTATCAGTCCGGGTGAGTGATATTATGACTGTGTTTGAGGCTGAGCGAGTCTGGTTGAAGAAAAGGTTTGTTCATGCGAGTCAGAGTGAGTGCGCTTTGTGAAACGTTTGGTGAGTCTGTGTCCGAGTGAGCCCCAAGTTCAAAACAAAGTTCGTGAGATGGTTTGTGGGAGCTACGCAATTTTTACCGTCCTGTGGTGCTGATTATGTACGGTGCCTTGACCATTTAGATAAAAGTATTTATAAAGTCGTTATTTGCCGTAAGCATAAATTAACAATTAACGAGCCATTATAGTTTAAAACTTTGATAACAAATAGAAATACACTTTTGATAGTGTTTCAGGTTAATTACAGGAAGTGGCGCCACCAAGTGTGGTTATGGTGCCTTTGATGCACGCTGTCCGCGCTTCGGGGTGAAGGAATCTGCCGCGTTCACTGCGGCGCAACATCCGTATTTTTGGCTGCGGTGTCTCACCAACGTCTCATAGTCGCATCTCAATGGTGGCTACACTGAGAGGCGCGGGACTCGAGCAAAAAATGGCGGCTTGGCGGCATCTTCCGAATGAAACTATGGTAACACCCTGTGGAGAGGGCACGCATCAGGCTCATTAGAGCGTGTTAAAACCCCTTGCTTGATCTAGGAAAGTAACGACACTCTCCTCCGCGTGCACATTTTCTCCCCGATTTTTTTTCATCCCACTTCAAAGTGTCGTGAACACGCGCTTTCCCCAACAGTGGCGGAGAAACTGGATTCTATGAACCGTGTGGCGGCGCTGTCCATTGCTGGCGCGTTGGCTAGTGGTGAACTGAAGTAGCGGTTGGCGACGATGGGGTCACCTGGCTGGGCATTGCACCAGCGTCATGGTCTGAGAAATGCTACCGAATACTTTTGCAGGTGATTGGAATGCTCACTGTATCTAAAATACCGATCATTGATGCAGACAGGAAAAATTCTATTTTTGTGGACCATATGGAAAATCTTCTACAGAGCCGCATTTTCAAACGCGGGTAGACCGGCCTATTTTTTGCTGGGCACGTAGTTTTAGATGTCCTGACATGGCATTTTATTCACAATGCAGTTTTAAAGGCTCAGTATTTCTTTGAAGCGCTCAAATTGCGAACAAATGTGCTTTGAGTGTTTCTATCTATCGATCATCTAACTACTTACCTATGCCTGAGTACCGTAGTTGTCTTCTGCTTAACCGGGTATAAACTAAATTTACCAAATGAATCTATGATTGTTGGACGAACTTGAAAGGCACGAGATTAAATGTATAACGTGATATTCTTGTCGATACGTCCTAAAATTGTTTTGCTCAGTCAGGTGTAGCCCATATTTGCATATCACGGGCACACAATAGAATGCTGGATATGTGCGTCGCACGCACGTTTGAAGAATAGCATTAGACGCTCTTTTTTTGCAAAATTTCAATAGATGCTAAAAACGAAAATTACTTATGCATCCGAAGTAACCTATCGCAAAGAGTGGCCGATGGTCGAAGATTTTGCGGAAAAAGATTTTAGTAGTGATGTAAGGACAATCGAGTTGCAGTGCTGGCTAAACGCTTTTATAACAATAAAGTAAGCATTATGCGTACGCTAGTATGACTCTATGCGTAAGGGTTGCATGCATGGCAAGTACCGTAGCATGAGCTAACCAGGCTTCTTTAAATCTGTTGCTATGTCCTGCTTTGCCTATTATCTACTTCATGTATTTCTTCAACGCAAATGCCTTTACTTCGGTATTCTCCTTTATCTACGCCTAGAACAAATGTTTTACTGATTTGTTACCTGCATTTATTTCACCAATGCTTTAAAAATTTCTTTTGTAACTGAACCACTCATCCGTCCATGCTTCTATCCACTTTGTATCCAAGCGTTTCTGGAATCTACACATTTTTTAAGGTTCTCAACCAGTGAAGGCTTTATCATTCTAATAACATTATCTGGGATTTCACGTCCCAAATTCATCATATGATTATAAGAGACGTCGTAGTGAAGGTCTCTGGAAATTTCGACTAACTACGGTTCTTTCAAGGGACACTTAAGTCAAACAACAATTTACGTAGTAGTGAAAGTTCAATGTATGGCAACATCTAAAACGGCAATATTATCAACCACAGTGCCCTACTTACCGAGAAATTAAGGTAAATGCACGAGACCACAAGCGCCGCAGTAGGATATCTTCAAAATGATTCCGACGATATTAGACGCACCGCTTACACTTAATTACTAGTAATCTATCTAACTGCATTAAATAAAGAACATTTCGTTCATCAAGAGGCGCAATAAAATGATGCTTGTTCGTTTCTGTTCGATTCATGGAAAATGAACCGCCGTACGTTACTAAGGGGAATGGCGCGAGTGGTTCAAAAATCCAAGTTTCGCATGGTTACAATGGACAGGTAGTGTCATGTAGTGGGGCCGAGTTGAAAGAAAAGCGTCTGCAATGCCGAAGTCAATGACGGGATATTTATCAATGACCGTAGTTGCTGCTGTGGCTCCCGCTGCTCTTGGTCTGCTGCTACTAGCACCGTAAAACTGGGCAACGTTGTGCACTGCAACAGTGACATGAGGCGGTGCGGTTAGAGTGTACTAGAAGTGTACACTGTAGTGTGGTGAATCCGCTTCTTGAGGCGGGTAATTTGAAGTGCGGTAACGCGATGCGGAGCACTAAAACGTGATTTTATTTAAAAATAGGCCCTTCCTTGGAACGAAAGTAACACTAAAAGTTTTCTGGACCACCATTTTCAACAATTAACGTTGACTTAATCGTTGGCTTTAGTTTCCCTTTAACGTGCGCTGACATCGAACACCACACGACCTTCTACCGTTCCGCCTCAACCGAAATGCATCAATACGTGATCAATCCCATGATTTTCGGGTCAGCAGCCGAGCACCGTCTTTGATCCATCGACGTTAACTCGCATCTTAAGAAACTCTGACGTTGGCAATGCTGCAGTATTAACGTATCTTAATAAATGCGAAGCGCAGATAGCCGTCTCGGCATGAGTGCCACGCAGCAAGGGTGTCGAGTTGATGACGAAGCAGGAATTCTGTCGAGAGAAAAAAGCGGGTGCGGGGAGAAGGAAGTGTAGGGGGGCGTAGAGGAGGGGTTTCGGCACTGAACATTCAAGAAGACTGTCACTCACGTGTTCTGGTTGAGTTAGTGAGTGTTGTGTGGAGAACCACCCGAATCAAGAGGTAGCAAAGATTTCAGAAAGGCGAACTAGAAACTTCTTTTAAATTGTGAGGCTGTGACATAAGATGAATGCAAGTGCTCAAAAAGCTGAGGTTCGTGTGCACTCACTGTGCCATGGCCACACCATAGATCTGGCCGACACGCTCTCGTTGCTTCGATGAAAGCTGTCACTTTGGTAGTCGCCAGTGTGTGAAGAGTAACCAATCAAGTGATGAGAAACCACTTAACTTTACTAACAAACAAGCGACACCCTTTCAACACATGAAAACAACCTTGTATTCACATCGCCCTCACTAATTGCGCTAAAGCATTCGCCTATGAATTAGAGACTATATGACCGGTCAGGCTATATTGGCTGTGGGTGCTGAGCAGCCACGTCATTAAATAGAGATCGTCTTTTGCAGGAACGCTGCGCACTTTACTTTCGACCACTTTGGTCGTGCAACCTAATACAGCTTAAGAACAGAATACCTATCTGGAATTTAGGTCAGCTGTCAAAACCTAAAGATGCACTCATAATGGACATCTTTAAAACTCCCTTTTTAGAGACTCACTCTTGTGCAAACTCTCCGTAGTATAACAATCTCAGAAATTTGACGGGCTTACCTTGTAACGTTTAATATATATATATATATATATATATATATGTATATATATATATATATATATATATGTATATATATGTACACGGAAATACGAGCCCTTAGGTATACACTTCTCTCCCTTATTTCATTGAACGAGGGTCTAGTACTGGCAGACTTGGTGTGTTTAGGTTGTATAACAGGGACAATTCATCAGCTGCCCGCTCATAATAAGTTCACGTGCTACGTGACGCCAAACATGCGAATAAGAGTGTTTCCACACCCGTTGTTTGGCTTATAGATGGCGCTGACTGTCACTCCTACTTCTAAATTCACATATAAACCCCAAAAAGTGGGTGGAGGGACGGCCGCTGTGATAGCTCAGTGGTTAGAGCATCGAACGCGTTATTCGAGGGTCGTAGGTTCGATTCCTGCTCACAGCTGGTAATTTTTTCATCCACTTTTCTTTCTTCTTTCTTCTTATTACATTCCATTGGTTCTAATAACTTCCCCTGTACATTCCTTGGCATTACTGTCTGCTATATCTCATTATATATATATATATATATATATATATATATATATATATATATATATATCAGTAATAGCTACTCAGTCATTTGTTGTGAGCCATCACTAGCGTTGCTGAACAGGAGAGTTTTATGTGCGAAAGTGCAGGTTCCCTACGTGTTCTTCGTTGATCTTCACACGTAATCATTCGTAGTCAAGCAGCTTTATTGCTTCATATAAGATGCAGTGAATAGCTGCTGAATGACATGTTGCTGGGCTATGTGGTGCTTACTTAGGGTCATTTAGATGTACAAGGCACACAACCACACGAAAAAAAAAACATCTGCGCGTTACAGCTGCTATTTAGATGTTGCACTTACTGAGAGACACGAAGGTGATGTACATGAGTACCACTGCCAAGCTGCCTCCTAAGGACACCATGCCGACCACCATCATGAGCACGCTACGCTCTACTTTTTCTCGTATGCTGTACAGAAAAATTAGGAAACAGCCATTCTCTTTCCAGTCTCTTAAAACCAAGAGAAACTAAGAAATAACTTAAAGCTTATCAGCACTGCTACAACATTTTTCAGGCTGTCCCAGCTTACTCATTGGAAACTCATAATTTTTTCAGTGAATCATGTTTAAATGAATGTTTGAGTTACCTAGAACTGGAAATTGAGTTATTTGAATTTTACTCATGATCTAAAGTTTGAAATGTGGCAGCTTTGGCTAGTTGGTATTAAACAGCGCAACCATAATTCATGAAAAATATTGTTTGTACCATTTTGTCTGTGCCTGTTGTGTGCAGTTTTACACCTTGCACCTTGTTGCACTCACTTTATCTGTGCCAAATTACAACGGTGCTCTGCTGGGCACCCTGGTGCACCGCTTTGTCTAGTCATCGTCACGCCTGATCGCCCAGGTGTGCATCAGATTGATTTCTGGCCATTAGATTTCCCATAGCCCACGAAAGTGATGACACCAATGATGCCATTCTCCTGACATACTCCTTTATGCGGCTAATAGTTTAGCGGCAGGCTCTGCTTTCTAACACGGTGAAAACAACCAATGAAAAAGAAAAACGACAGGAGGCACGGAGTTAGTTTTCTGAAACGGAGATGCCAAACAACCACAAAAAAGGCCACTGTTTGAATACTCCAAGAAGGAACTGGTGCTGAGTTCAGGCAACGGCACCACCACAGCTTTTTTTTTTCATTCCGTTGCTGCCAGTTTGATCTTATTGTGTATATGTCATTGCGTGATGTTTTCTTAAGATCACTGTTTCAGAGAATTTAACCCGCCTCATTTTTGATTTCTGCGTCTTCATCAAGAAGACTTTGTGACAGAACAAAGTAACTGTCAGGCCCCTATCTTTATTGTAGTGTCCTCAAACTCCTACAGAGAACGAAGAGTGCTTTGGTGGTGTGCCTCAGACTAACTTTAACCTATAGAGCATTGTACAAGCACCTTATCGTGAACCATCGAGATCACGAAAATATATATACTCATCTCGTATTGATACCTCGCACTCGACAGCTACAATTCAAGGTGATTCAGTCACTTTCTACGATTGTCACACTATAGCACGCATTTGCAATCGTCGACGAAAGAGCACCGCGATAAGTAGAAGTGAACGAATCACTGATTTCAGTTAAAATTGTGTGCCTCAATAATCCGTTTCTGCTCCGCTTGCTCGACCCAGTGCTCAACCCACTTGCTCGGCCCGATTCATGTCAACGCCCTGGCTCCGCGCGTCTCCTAATCCGGCGAGATAAGGAAAACTCCTCTGAGCTATTCGGTTCTCAAAACATTGGAACCATTTTTGCAAACTGTACAGCCATTTAATTAAGCTGTTTAAAAATGTTCAGGTTTTGGGCCCGCGCTTGCATTGGCGGTGGAGTAGCTACAAGATATGAGATAAGACTAAAACCCCCGTGAAACAGTTTTACTTTTTTCATGGCGTCCTAACTACATTTAACCTCAGTTTTTAATTGTTTTCCCTACTTTTTAGACTGGAAGCAAAGTTTAGATTGTCATTGATTAGCTGATGCATGAACCTTATTCTCTGAGGATATCTCAACCAATTTAGTAACAAGCAGTGATTGCAAAGAAATGGGTACTTACAACTGGGACTCATCTCCGGCTGGATATATTTGAAGGGAAATCCCGTCTGCAATGAAACACAGAAAGAGAGTATGTGGTAGGCCCGTGTGCCCAAATTTGGGTGCACGTGAATGATCCTCAGGTGGTCCAAATTTGCGGAGCCCTCCACTATGGCGTCTCTCGGAATCATATGAAGGTTTTGGGACGCTACAGTCCACATAGCAATCATCAAATCAATCAGAGACAGTCTTTGAATACTCAAATATAAGGAAAAAAGCGAGTGCTGTAAAGTACAAACACTCCAATTTAGGGCTAGGATAATGTAGTGATTCTATTCCAACGTTTTTCCTTTACACGCTTTTTTCTGTGGTCGCACTGATGCTCAGCCCACGTCGTCTTTGCAGTCAACATGTGTAAGCAATGAGTAATACGAAAAAGTGAGCCATTACACACTGTGGAGGTAATAATAATAATTGCTGGGATTTATCACCCCAAAACCACCATATGATTATAAGAAACGGCGTAGTGAATAGCTCCATAAATTCAGACCACCTTGAGTTCTTTGACGCGCACGTAACTCTAGGCACACAGGCATCAAACATTTCCACCTCCATCGAAAATGCGGCCACCACGGCCCGGATATGACCCCACGAACTGCAGTTCAGAAGCCCGGTGCTTTAGTCACTATAGACTATCATGGCGAGTCACACTGTGAACGTAAATGGCCAGCAAAGCTTCTTAGTGCATGACACAAAGATGGCATGGTTGAGCCCATTTTGGTATTAATGACCATTTGGCGAACGTTCCTATAAACGTTGAATCAATTTCGCACAGTCTATCACCAAAGGTCGACGACGACACCAATATCGAGGTGCCCGTTAAGCGACGTTCACTCGCCGAGCCCGCCGACAATACTACACTCTCCACTTCGCAAAATGCGTGCATGTCTTTCTTTTTTTCCCTTATGGTGCGTCCACGCCGTGTGGACAAACCAGCTAACAAAAAAAAAATGTTACACCATCTTCCGCTAAAGCGAACTATGTGTAGATGCGAAGCGGTGCGCGCTAACGCTTACACTGGAGGTGTCGTTTACGGCGGCTTGCAACTTGGCGTGATGCAGGATAGAAATCTCTATAGGTACAAACCACGCAGTGGTGGACTGGTGTTTTTTTACTGGAACGTGTCAGTATCTGCTAATGGGCAATTAGAGACAGAAGAATTCGATTGGACTCCGATTGTCAGTCCACATTTAATTAACGCACACGCTGCGAATGCTTAATCTTCAACAACGCTCAGGAGAAATCTCTCGCTGGCATTGCTTGGAGGGCAAGATGACGTGCCTATGTATACGTGGTGGACAGTGGACGGTTGTGCAGCTGTGGACGGTTGGACAGTGGACGGTTGTGACGTGCCTATGTATACGTAGTGGAGAGTGGACGGCAGCGTCTTCTAGCGAGAAACTCGCTAGCAGACGCTGCCTGCATCGGCGTTGTGAAGTGACAGAGCGGAGAGCGTAGGCAACGCCTACGCTTTCCACTTAGTCAGCCAGATGCGCCTAATCCAGCTGTTCACCACCCTTTCCTCTAGCCCATACTGCTCTCGCCCATCACCAAGCCATTGCGTGTGCTTCGCTGTCATGGGGGAGAGAGCCCTCTCCTGCAGTACGTCAAGACGGAAATCATACGAAGTAATTTTCGTTTAGTTGTGTACAGATGCGTGGCGTGGTGCCGTGCTTTCCTCCTCTTCGCCATGTTGGCGTCACGCTTGCTCTGTATAGCGCGTTGCTGTTCGTGGTGCTATGCGGGCAACCAATGGGGAAGCGTCACTGCAACGCTTCTAGATGCGATGCGCCGTGATGCGGTAGCGGCGTTACTTCGATCCACAAAAAAGGAGCACGAAGTAACAAATTTTACAGACGGGCGATATTGCAGTGGGAAACTCGTCTATCGCATCTCCGGGGGAAAGTGCTCGGAAACACGTGTGGCGGAAGCTGCGTCGCCCCTCATGCAGCGGCTTGAGGGGTCATGCATCACGACCCATCCCTGAACTAAGATGAAGCGAGGCTCCCATGAAGAAGCGCGTGTTTACACTGGTATTGAAATAAAGGAGGCGCGGCATAAGAGAGGAGAGAGAGGGGACGGGACGTGCATGCGCAATTGGGGTGTATATGCCGCGGAGCAGATGGCTTAGCGGAGAGAGAGGGGAGAGGGAACGTTGGTTAGCAGAATTTCCCAGCGTTGGCGTTTCGAAGCGAGAGAGGGGGATCGGACGTTCATGCGCAGTAAAAGTGGTCACTCCGCAAGCGTGATTGCACTCGACCCTAAGCTGCTTCGCATCTAAAACCAAGCCAACACATATTTTGTTAAGTCACTTCACCTATACACAACATTTAATTGCTTAAAAAAGGCACTTTTTGGGGCAACACATGCTAACTTATGTCAACATTGGATATTTCTATTGCTTTGTTAATCGTTTTTATTGCCTCGAGGCACGCGCATGTTTTGGCACGACACGCACGCGACCACTGCTGGTTTGATTATGCTCACGCGTGGATGGTTACTAGAGAGCGCACGCACTGCCCTAGAGAGAGCACGGCTGTACACGGCTGTACGGATGCGTACACTACATCTCGGCTCTTACGTTGCGCACGCTACAGCCATTGGGTACCTTAGCACATACAGTTTCGTAAACTTAGGCCACTCTATTTCTCATCAGTCGCTCTCGCGAGATCTCCCCCTGGTGAGACCACGAAAACCAAGATGGCCGTGACCAACAGCAGTATAAGCAGCAGTGCGGTCATGGCTGCGAGTTAATCCCACGTGCATTTCATGATTGCCCTCGATTTGGAGCTCCTTGCTTACGTGAGGAGCTTAAATCCGTTCGCAGACACCGTGCAATGAACGTAATCGCTGGAAAATGCCGGAGCGGACGTGGATGCCTTTCAACGCCCGGAATGTGCGCAGTTTCATGAGTCATATCTTGACTCGTGCCACTCTTGTCAACTATATTTGGCGATTACAGGTAATTGCCTAGTCACTAGGTGGCGCCAAGAAGCGCTCCAAGACGACTAACACTATGGAAGCAGCCTCAGCTGTATCGTACGTAGTGCGCTAGCCGACACACACACACACACACACACGCACACACGCACGCACGCGCGCACACACGCACGCACACACACACACGCACGCACGCACACACACACACACACACACACACGCACACGTACACGTACACGCACACACACACACACACGCACACACACGCACACACGCACACACACACACACACACCTTTTTGGTCGATCAAGTCCGATGAAATGCGTTAACGTATATCTTCCGCTAGAACGTATGTCACACGCTGAATGCTGAACGAATGTCACAAGGCTTCTTAACTACGACCAACGTACATCACTTCCCGCTTGATATGACATTGGCTATACCCGCCCAATCGATCAATCTACCAGCTGATAGGCGATTAGTTTTATTGGTGCCTTATCTCGTCGAGTATTTCTCTCAGTCTACTCTTGGCGACATTCGCGCGGATGCCTTTCGTTGTGCACGTTGTCAGCACTGCATTTATTTTGAAGTATATGCCAGGACATGTGTCTTTGTGGCACAGTTGTCGACCGGTAAAATGCCACAGGGTCAATCCACTTGAGATAGGAAAGTTGATAGTTTATGGTTGTTTGCTTGTTTTATATTTTGTGCACATACCACTCAGTAGCTCGAGAGTGAACTTCGTTTATTTATTACCTGCATAGTTTAAGAGGAAAAAAACATTCAACTTATTTTGTACAGAAGGACCAATTTCATCCCTTGTTATTTCCGAAGGCTAACTATGGTATAAAAACACGAATATTAGCTTGATTAGGACGATATCTTTTTCTGATAAATATATGGGTAATGAAGAGTGAAGAAGCATTGTGATAAGCTTGTACAGAAGACATCTGTTCCTGAAAAATGTGTGAACAGGTTACATTTTTTTAGTGTACTCAATTTGAGATTGTTTCTTCCTAAGCTAAAGCAGCTAGTGTTTCATAACTTCGTCACTTTTTACAACATGATGTTTTCAATATTGTCTGTGAATTCCGTTACTGCACCTCAAAGACATAATTTTATATATGGCCTCAAACTTTCAAATCCGTCGACAGTAAAGCCTACTGAAAAATCAATATTTGAAAACCCCATCTTAGAATTTTCTGAAAATCTCACAAAACGTCTTATGCAGACGATAAAAACACTATTGGAAACATATTGCAGCATTTCATTTGTACAATAATACGGATGGAATTTTCTGCGCTTCGAACTTGCACTTAACGATAAACGAATGAGAAATCAGGCAAAAAAGTGGTCTTGAGGTTCTGAGTTGTTTGAACTAGACCATATGTACTGAGTAAAAGCAGTTTTGGTAAAACGAAATGACCGTTTTAAGCGTTCCAATCTGAAATACCTCAATTCGCCTTTTACAGCTTAGGCTTGAGACCCCCAAGTCATCGGCACCTGAGTTGCTCCCCTCGGTTACATGAGACAGCTATTACAGTCATTTAGTGCTTTGGTTCAGTACACCTAAATGGGAATAGGCTCGCAAGAGCAAGCACTGAAGCATAACGAACTCTAATATTTAGTAACGTTGCTGCCGCCTCTTTAACCTGAACACGGTTTAGCGTCTCCTTCCCCGTTCGCCTGCTCTACAATTTCATGTGCGCCCCTCTTGTAGGCAATGTATGATATCATAGTGTTTCTACTACAGAAAATGGTAAAAAATCTGTAATTTTACCGGAACATACATCAGTGAAGCCTAGCAAAGCACGAAACCGTACTCTCCTACCTAAGAGCGGCAAACTAGGGAGTTATGAAGCCGGTATTTGAAATGAATGTGTAGAAGACCGTACAGCTGAATGTCAAAATGCTCTATGCAAATGGAGATTACCTTGAGACCATTAGTTACTTTGAGATTGTTTTAGTGCATAATTTTGCCACGTGTTGCAAACCTATGTTTTCGGTGCGTTTGGTCAACTTTACACATCGATACAAATTATGGTCGCGTTTTTTAGTGTCAATCGCTGCTCTAAGTCATCTGAAAAAAAGCAGCGTTTTGAGCACATCATCATGGCTTTTGTTCAATGAATTCATCATCTTAAAAGGGAATAGGGGAGGGGGCATTTCAATTGTTCAGGTACTATTTTCCATGGACCTATGCTCGTGTTAGAACATTTGAGTTCATCGCGTTGTCTGCAAATATGTACGGATTGCCTTGAAGTGTGTCATTATATATTTCGCATCCGGCATTAAAGCTGAGCGACGTGCGCCGAAAATGCGCTTTTACATATTTACATAAATATATTTCTCAATGTGCTAAATATGCCTCTTCTCTGTGTGTATGGTCCTGTTCGAACGACTCAGAAGCTCAAGCCCACTTTTTGTTAGTCCGATTTCTCTTTGTTCTCATTTGTTTTTCGTTTAAGTGCATCTTCGAAAAGCTGGAACGTCCACTCACAATGTTTTCTCTACAAATAAAAAATAGTGATGTGTTTTTTAATAGTTTTTTCTATAATCTGCGAAACATGTTTTATGAGATTTTAAGAAAACTCCAAGATGGGGCTTTTCAAATATTGATTTTTAAATAGGCTTTATTGTCAGGAAGTTTCAAAGTTAGAGGCAATTTATACAATTATGTCTTTAAGGTACAACACTGACAATGACACACAATAGTGCAAACATGTTGTAATAGGTGACCAAGTTATGAAGCACTAGCCGGTATAGCTTAGGAGGAAAAAATATCAAATTAAGCAACTTTTAAAAGAATGTCACCTGCTGACACATTTTTCAGAAACAGTTGTCTTCAGCCTACAAGCTACAAGCCTACCCTGTATGGTCGCTATAACGATTAATACACGCATGTCTGCTCTATCGTATGACACGAACAGAGTTTAGAGCGTGCATTATAATAAGGATAATACTTTAGAGTAGCTTCAAACACAAACACCAGCAACACAGGATTAATAAAGGCCTTGGGTGAACTGGAAAGAAGCAATTTACTTAGAAAGATATTTGCAAATTGGGCTGCGGACGCCATATTTTAAAACGACGCACCTCGCTATTCTTGTCATTTTCTCTTGCTAACGGCCACAGTTTGAAGTAATGGCACGTTTATGTTTGTACAAGTGACGTATTGTGCTAATAATGAAGAATAATATAAATAATTACAAATACAACCTCTGATTTCAACGACAAGCACTACAGTACAAGCCAATGGGGTTCTTCTGTCTCGTGTCTGCCCTGTTGACCATTTACACTGAGTGATTATTTGGTTCCTGTGAGATAGATTCGTAGCTATAATGCGATGCATTGAAAACTATTCAAGCTTACTTTTAAAATGACGTTGATCCGCCGTGATGGTCTAATAGTTATTGTGCCCGAGTGATGACCTGAAGGTCACGGGATAAAATCTCGGCCTGGGTGGCCACAATTTCTATAAAGGCGAAAGTGCTGGAAGGCCCATTTGCTTAGATATGGGTGCGCGCTAAAGAACCCCAGGTGATCTATATCTTCAGAGCCCCCCTCCCCCACTCCCCTATGCAGCACCCCTCGTAACCATATCATGGTTTTGGAACGTAAAACGACAACGATTATTATTATTATCATAGATACATTCGAGAACCAAGGTATTTCTGAAATAGCGGGGTGCTTTTAGAGTTCTTAACATGTATATCACATGTTATGCTTTCTCTATTTCACTCTATCTTAAGTTAGAAATGGTACACTACGCGCTATTATTGCAGAACACTTTTTGGCGGCGCCCTAATAACTGCGTTTGATCCCACAGTCAGCACGAATTCTGGACTCTCATGAATATTGCCAGACTCAAGTGGTCAATGCTCGAAACCTTTGGGCCAGCTTACAACAAGCGGTACTGCTTCATCGTTGTGCAGAATACTCACGCCACTTCATTTCAGATAGCTGGCAGCTAGAAGCGTAGAAGACAAGCTGTCGATCAAGCGAAATTCTTGAGGTGGGGTATTTTTTTGCAGTAGGCGATACGAAAACAATTTGATTGCCGTTGGGTTCCTACTAGCTTGGATTGTTGGCTTCCACAGTGACGTATGCCCACTGCGGCTCTGGGTGGAACATAAAAGGACATGTATACCGGCTTAGATAGAGGAAACAATGACGGGAAATTAAATAAAGATTAACATACTTTTTAAATACTACTTGACGGAGAATCCCCTTTATAATATTAGAATGCGGCAGTGGCCGTGTTTGAACAACCAACTGACTCACCAGTCAACTGATTTATTCAGCGCAATAATCGCTCCTGGTAACAACCCGCTATAGTGGTCTAGCGGCCAAGGAACTCGGCTACTGACCCGCAGGTCGCGGGATCAAATCACGGCCGCGGCCACCGCACTTTAGATGGGGGCGAAAATGCTTGACACCCATGTGCTTAAATTTAGGTGCACGTTAAGTACACCAGATGATCGAAATTTCCGCAACCCTCCACTACGGCGTCTCTTATAATCGTATGCTAGCTTTGGGACGATAAACACGAACAATTATCATTAAAAACTCATCACCTAAAAATAAACTCAAACAATTGTTATAACTTCAAAGCGTGTAATAAAAGTCAACTGATGCGAATACGAAATGTAACAAAAAGGAATATTTTTGAAGTGAAAAAAAAAACAACGAGCAAGATTTAGCGAAACTGCATCCAAAGATAGGAGACATTGAGCCTCATTTGTCTATCATATTCCTGTAGTGGCCTTACTAACTGAAATCTTATGAGTAAAAATCTCGGAATGGAATTGAATAAAAAACTTATTTCAGTCCTGCAGGACGCGCTGAGCGCGTAGCGGGCGTCTCCCACGTAAAATTTTACTTTTCTTTCTCGCAATCTTTCTCCCCGCTAGAAATAACAATCTTAGAGCTACTTTAAAAACTTCGCATGTAGGCGGTACGAAATGTGGAAATAAATAATCAAAAAATAAAAACATGCTTGTTTTGTTTTCATAGTATATTGGTTAATGCTTAAGCCTTTAGTTCATTATACTTTTTTTATCCGCAGGCCGCACTTCTTTTTTGCCCTGTCCGACACGTCATAGCGTGTGCCACGATGAGGCGCGTGGAGTGGTTCCCTTTGCATAATGTCCAGAAGAACAGCAGCAGTCCCCGGAGCCTCGAGGAGCCTTCACTCACTTCCTGTAGCTTTACGTCCACCATTACGGAGCCATCTTTGAGCCCCCCCAAGTCCATGCGCAGGGCATCGTTTCCACCGCCAGTGACGCTGCACACGCCACCGGGGAGCCCACTGCGCAAGACGGCCAGCTCGCCTTCCTTCCATTTCCTGCCGTGTTCGCCGACCGGGCTGCTTCAGGAGTCACCTGGATTCACGCCCACCCCTCCCAGGCGGTGCGAGACCGAGGCCAACGTTGCGGGTATCAAAAAGTATGGTGTGCTTCATATCGTATTCTATATGACGAGAACGATTTGTCGTTGTTCCTTCTTACCCACCCTGGTAGCTTACCACGTAAAGAGCCGCACTGCTAATCTCCGGACGCAGGTTCGATACGTAGCCAAAGCAAAAGCATTTTGATGGGGAAGAAGTGTGAACTGCTGTGTGTTAGATTTACGAGCTCGCTAAAGAACCCTAAGTAGTTGTGCTTTATCCGGAGCCCTCCCCACTATGGCGTGCCTCGTGTTGTAGTTCGGTGGCTATCACCCCAGTAATTATTATCAGTTTTTTCTCTTTTTTAAGGTTCAAAAAACGCAAGTGATAAGTTTGAAGGGTCAATTTGTCGGCTAGTTGGCTGAACATATATCGAGAAAAAGCGCGAAAAACAACCGCAGTAAAGGCACACAAACAACCACAGGTAGCACTACGCGTGGTTGTGTGTGAGGCCTTATTGCCCTGGTCTATCAGGCTGTTTCCCTGTCATAAATGTGACTGTGCGTTGTGTTGGTGGTGGAGTACTCGGTTAGTGTTTTACAGCGAAAGCTGTTAGGAGATCACAACTCGGGTCTCACGCAGCACCGCATTTGTCCGCCGCCGCTGCCGTCGCCGGTGTCCGTAACAACATCGTGCGAAATTGAAAAAAAAAACTAGTACCAAATGTGAGACGCTGTACGAGCCAGCGCGCAAACGGGACGCCTTGGTGGCTGACAACAAAAAAGCACTTATTGAATCACTATAAGGCCGAGTAAGAGAAATGGCGCTAGTGGCGCTAACAGTGTCTGTGACGCAAGCAGCGATGCCAAAGGCCACTTGTCCCTTTCTTCCTTGAAGGAAGATGACTAGATCAGCACTCTTCAACAAAGCGTCGTGGCTTTTGGCATATTCTGGTACTACGCCTTAGGGGTTGAGGTTGTGGTCCCGGGGCTGTAGCGATGTAGTTGCTGATGAGCTGTGGGCTCATATATGCTCTCGGTTGTGGTGGAGCTCTTCCCCATCTTCATTGGCCACGATGTACGATCTCGATGTTGGGTCTTCGGAGACTACAATCGCTGGATACCACTCAGAAATTCAACTGTTAAACATTGTAACTTGGGATCCAGGATGTAAACATGCTAGGTAGGTCTCTTTTACAATTACTGTATCACGTCTTCTGCCACTGGACGATCACCTTGAGTCTTGCCGTTCCTTCTTAGAAGGCACTGTCTTAGGCTCTAGTAGCTTATTGTAAACAAGCAGTTGAGTCTTTGTTCTTCTTCCTATCAGTCGCTGAACTGGAAACTGCAATACCTTGTCTCTCGGAGTGTATCTACATGCTTGTAAGGCGTTGTAAAAACCTGCGGACCCATATGCAGTCTTATTAAGAAGTTTCTTCGCCCATAGGACGGCTCGTTCCGCCATTCCACTGGACCATGGATAGTGAGGACTTGATGTGGTGCGCTCGATGTCACACTGACTCTTGTATTCAGCAAGTTTGTGGCTGTTGATTGGTGGTCAATTGTCGCTGATGAGTTTACGAGGTACACCATGAGTAGCGGAGACTACTCGGCAAAACATCATGATGGCTTCAGTGGTAATGTGCTTCAAGCGTCGAATCTCAAAGTAGAAGGAGTAGAAGTCGACAATGGCCCCATATTTTTCTCCCTCGTGACAGAAGAAATTGATGCCAACTGTTTGCCAGGGTAGCTCGGGTATTTCGTGGCTTATCATCGGCAGTCGTTGGTTCCTGCGATTATGTTTCCTGCACAGTGAACATCGATCTGCTTTCTCTTGAATGTCTGCTCACATGCAAGGCCAAAACATTATATCTCTGGTTCGTTGCTCAATCTTTTTGCTTTTCCATAGGAGATCTAGGACTTGGTTGCCAATGCTGCTGGGAATGATTAGTTGGTTGGATCGGAAGATGATATCATCTTTAACATGGATCTCGTCACGGTACGGCCAGTACCGTGACGAGATCCATGTTGTTCAGGGACTGGCCTTTTGTCCTCTTGCCATGTCGTACTCGCATATTCCTTTAGGTACATAGCCAGTTGTCATGACTTGTTTCACGGTTGATCTGCTGCAGTTTTTCGGTGGAAACTGACAACTCTTGCACGAAATTTACTTAGAAGTGTTCTACTTCCGCTACATTTTTTGACGGAAATCGAGACAAGGCATCTGCTATAAACATCTCAGTTCCTGGTTTATATATTATCCAAAGCAAATACATTTAGAGTGTGAGTCGCATCCTTTGCAGACGCAATGGACACTGGTGAAGCGGTTTTTTGAAGATCATCTCGAGTGGGTGGTGGTCCTTTTTCACAAAGGCAGTCGTGAAATCTGGTGCATGTGTGTACAATGGCGATCATCTCCTTTTCAGTTTGTGTATAGTTTTCTTGTGCTTCTGCTAGTGAGCGAAAAGAATAAACCAAGGGGTGGGCGTTCTGCAGGATGACTGCTCCTTATACTCCATGTTGGCTAGCATCTACTTGTAGCACAATTGGCTGTGCCTTGTCGTAGTATGGCAGGACCGGTGCTTGTGACAAGGTTTTTCGGAGGCTCTTAAAGCTTTGTTGCGGCGCGTCTGTCTACACCCATGCGTTGTCCTTCTTCAGTATGTCACGCAGCGGTGCACTTATTTCCGACATGTTCGATATAAATCTGACAAAAAGGTTACTATTCCCAGGAATGTCTTGAGTTACTTGGTGTTCTCTGGGATTTGAACTGCGAGAATCGCTTCAGCTCTTTTCGGGTCAATCGAGATTTCTTGTTCGGTCTGCTTGAATTATAGATAGCGTAATTCGGTTTTGCAGAAGTGACACTTGGCCTCGTTAAGCTTGAGGTTTATTTCTTGGCACCATTGCAAAACATTTTGCAGACATCTTTCGTGCTCCTCCTTATTTGAACCCCATTTACTAGTATGTAATTCATGACTACGTCGACACCATCAAGACCTTCAAGTGTTTGATGCATTGCTTTCTGGAAGACTTCCCCTGCTGTGTAAATTCCAGATGGAATCCGTAAAATTGGTAATTCTCGTATGGCGTGCTCATGGTGCATACGTACGAGCTGAGCTTGTCAAGTCGCATTTGCCAAAATTCAGTGGCATCGTCCAGAGTAGAGAAGTACATGGCAGAGTCTATCTTGGTCACAACGTCTTCAAGCGCCGGCATGTGGTAGTGCTCTCGCTTGAGTGCCTTGACAAGGTCGACATAATCAAAGCAAATTCTTGTCTTTCTTCACCCCAACTACCATTTGATTTGCCCATACACTCGATTCAGTTACAGGCGTGAGGACTCCATTAGTTTCTATTCTGTCTAGCTCGGCCTTGACCTTTTCATGGAGAGCTAATGCAACGCTACAGGGGGGCTTCACTAGGCCTTGAAATTTCTTGTGTAGGTTAATGTGATAAACTAAACCACGTAGCTCACCGAGACCTTTGAATGTGTCAGCAAATGGTTTTGCCACTTCATAAAGTTGGTTCCCTGTAGCTGTGTGTACGGCCACAAGTTGGATGAGTCCTAGCTTCTGAGACAGTTCACCGTTGAGAGTTGTTGGCATGCGTTCTTGCACAACAAATAAATGTGCTTGAGCAGATCCGTGTTTGCTTGTAGCTTGTAGGGTAACTCTGCCCATTGCATGTTTCTTGTGCCCAAACAATGTGTTAGGCAACGTGTTGCTTGCTATTGGTTGCGTGCTTGTAACTGCTTTCAGTTGCTTGAGTGAAATCACTGAACAGTTTGCTCCGGTGTCTAAGTTGCAAAGCACTGGCATGCCATCAATTTCAATCTCGGTCTTCCAAACTCACTCGTTTGCACGTGGGCATACGAGATAGCATGAAGAAAGTAATTTTCTTCGCATCTGAGGGTATCAACGTTTCAAGTCTTTATCCTAATCGCGTTCCTCTTTCCAGCCTTCTTTGACCGACAGACGCTCGCGAAGTGGTTGCGTTTCTCGCACTTCTTGCATGTCTTGCCTTCTGCGGGGCAGGACTGATTGATATGTGGTGTTTAACGTCCCAAAACCACTATATGATTATGAGAGACGCCGTAGTGGAGGGCTCCGAAAATTTAGACCACCTGGGGTTCTTTAACGTGCACCCAAATCTGAGTACACGGGCCTACAACATTTCCGCCTCCATCGGAAATGCAGCCGCCGCAGCCGGGATTCGAACCCGCGCCCTGCGGGTCAGCAACCGAGTACCTTAGCCACTAGACCACCGCGGCGGGGCTGCGGGGCAGGACTGATTCTTGTGGAACTCGTATCTACATTTCATGCCTTTTTTCTCGTTTTGGACGAGGTTGACCTCTTCAGGCCAGTCTGGACATTTGTCAGCGTTGCCATGACTTCCTTGGGTCGTTCTGTGTATCTCTTCTATTTGCTCCTTGCTTCGTTCTCTCGTGCGACAAATTTCGACGAGCTTGGGAAAATCTAGGTGATGGTTAGTTAACTGGATTTGTAGATGCTTGTATTTTCTCCTTGGATGATGCGACTCTTCAACATTCTCTCTTCAAGTAACCCAACGAGCGTTCGGAGTTCTGTGAGCCATTCATCGAAACGCTCTCTCGGCTTTTGATCTCTTGTGCCAAAAACGAAATCGTGGTACGCGAGGTTGACGACGGGCTTGCAGCGTTGTTCAAAGTTTTAACAGCTTGCCTACATCATTAAAGTCCGCTTCGGCTTCAAAGCTAAACGTGTGGTTATTCTTCCGTCCCTGTTCCCAATTATGACGAAAAATGTTGCCGCCTAAACTTCTTTCGGCTTACCGGAGAGTCTAGTCGCAGTGGCGTAGAGCTTGTAGTCGCTTTCTCAAAGTTTGAACGTTAAACAAAGATCTTGCGTCGTATGCAGAGGATTCGTTGTTTGGAGCAAAGATGTAACATTTCCTGTACCCATGGTAAGGATGCAGGGGTGGGTAGCTGTCCGGCGAAGGCTTCTGGTTAGGTGGACAAAGCTGGGTCTACTTCGTCGGTCTTCGGACATCATGTTGTATACTGTACGAGCCAGCGCGAAAACAGGACGCATCGATGGCTGTCAAAAAAGGATATTTAAGGAATCACAGTATGGCCGAGGAAGAAGCAGGATTTTGAACAGGCTACTCAACAATCGTCCACATTCATACTATCAACCTGGTAATAGAGAAATGCTCAGAATATAGTCACCCACTGCACATAGCCCTCATAGATTAGTAGAAGGCGTTTTATTCAGTAGAAATATCAGCAGTCATGCAGACAATGTGGTTTATGGCCGTCGACGAAGCGTATATAAACGTCCTGGAAGAAATCTACAGGGGATCAACTGCTACCGTAGTGCTTCATAAATAAAGGAACAGAATACCAATCAAGAAGGATGTAAGGCAGGGAGATACCATTTCCCCAATGCAATTTACCACGTGCTTACAGGAGCTTTTCATAGCCCTCGAATGGGAACAGTTAAGATTAAGAGTAAATGGAAAGTACCTTAGTAACCCGCGCTTCGCCGATGACACTGCATTGCTGAGTAACTCAGGGGAGGAATTGCAACTCATGATTACAGAATGAGACAAGTTAAGTAGAAAAGTTTGGTCTTAAAATTAATCTGCTGAAGATGAAAGTAATGTACAACAACCTCGGAAGAGAACACCGCTTCGAGATAGGTAATAGTGCAATGGAAGTTGCAAAAAAGACTATGTCTACTTGGGACAGGTAATGACCGCGGAGCTGAACCGCGAGACAGAAGTAACTTGAAAAATAAGAATGGAGTAGAGTACATTTGGCAAGCACTCTCAAATCTTGACAGGTAGATTGCCACTATCCCTCAAGAGGAAGGTATATAGCAGCTGCATCTTGCCAGTACTTAGCTACGGAGCAGAAACCTGGAGATATACAAAGAGGGTTCAACTTAAATTGAGGATGACGCAGCAAGCAATGTAAAGGAAAGTGGTAGGTTTAACTTTAAGAGACAAGAAGAGAGCAGAGTGGATTAGGGAACAAACCGGGGTTAAGGACATTATAGTGCAAATCAAGAAGAGAAAATGGACATGGGCCGGGCATGTAGCACGTGGGCAGGATATCCGCTGGTCATTAAGTGTAACTAACTGGATTCCTAGAGAAGGCAGGCGGGTTAGGGGGAGACAGAAGGTTAGGTAGGCAGATGAGATTAAGAAGTTTGCGGGTATAAATTGGCAGCAGCAAGCACAGGGCCAAGTTCACTGGCGGAACACGGAAGAAGCCTTTGTCTAGCAGTGGACATAGTCAGGCTGATGATGATGATGACAGGTATCCGCTGAGAAATGAAATATGGCAAGCGAGTGATAAGGCGATGAGAACTGGGCCCGATTGTGCTAGTCTATTCTACTCTTAAATGTCAAGCCTTCTAGTTATTGTTTTTTTTTCAAGTGTATGTTCGCACGTTGAACATATTTTTAACACAGCGCACGACCACGCAGACGCAAGAGAAAGAAGGACAACTCACAGCCTGGTATGTTAGGGTGTTGTCACAAGCTAACCCAGCAGTCTTTCTGCGTTTGCAGCACCTTTCATTTGTTCAAATGTTCACAAAATGTAATAAAAAACACATTGTAACTACTAACCACTGACGTTCTGAGCGCTGGATAGTCCGCCTGTAGTTCATTTCACAGTTTCTTATGTACACTAGGGAAAATCTGGAGAAAAGTACCAACACAATCGATGCGTCACAATCAGTGAGTGCTTCATCATATGCTCTTTTTTAGGGACCGCACACAATATCGCGATACATATATATCACGACCATTAGTCTATGTTTGATGTCTCTACCTTCGGACACTAAAATAAATTTTAATGCGTCAGAAAATACTATGTTGGGTCAGGTCCAACAAAGCTTAACGTTTGTTTTCATTCGAAACAAGAAATCTAAATATTCAGCACTCAAATAATGGCCGAGATTAATAACGACCAACCTGGTTCGAACAAAATCGACTGCAGTAAGCTACTTAGGACCATCTGAGACCTTCCTGCATTTTTTCTGCATAAGATTTTTTTGTGTTCATCACCCCTCATTTAATAAAATAGGACATTACAATATGCCAGCGGCGATCCTTCAATTTTGGTGATTTGCGCGCTAACGCAGGCAGACGGTGAAGACGGGCGACTCCTTGCCTCAGCTTCCGTTCCAAGGCTTCACTCCAGTATACTGGGAGTGGAACGCCTCGACTTTCAGCACACAGGCCGAAAGGGCGAAGGAAAGCAGCACGCAGACGGAGCCGCTGACCGTCTTCAGCGACGGCGCACGGCTGAATGAGTAAGCGCTACTGGCCAATACTTACTTCATTATTTCCGCTTGCGAAGAGGCTTACCATAGTTGCGCGACGACTGGTGCTCCAAAACAGGTGCGCAATTTGCCAGATAGAGTGCGTCAACTTTGACTTTTTAGACTAAATTAAAATAATTATTTGACGAGAATGAAATAGCTGAGACGTGTCATCACGTCGTAAAACGAGATAGCTTGCACACAATTGCAGTTATATTCATTTGTGTGCAATAAAATATTCTCCTGGTCTAGGGCTATTTATTAACTTATATTGCGCGAAGTGTAAAATAAGAGTGTCCGGCCTCACTGAGATCAAACGTGGCAAAATATTAGTAGAAGATTAGGCTTGAAAAGTTAAAAAAATCATCTTCGTTGCCGCTAACTGTAAGGCAAAATGCCAGAGGCCCCTGTTCTGTGCGATATTGGTGCACGTTCAAAAACAGCTGGTTGTCGAATCTCTCATAATCATACCATAATTTTGGAAGGCAAATACAAAAATTATACCAATATCTTAAGACTGCAACTAGTGCTAACTTGGAGAAGACAAAAACGAATGTCGATATGTTGGTTCATGTGGCTTGACTTGCTCGTGAATCTGTCTTAGTCTCTGGGCATTTGTTTGATGGAAATATCAGCTGACGTTGTGATTGTCAAAGTGATATCGCGTCACCCACTTATTATTCCCTTGCGATTAGGTTGCCATCGCCATTCCTCGAACACTGATAAGCTCCCTACAAAAACAAGAATTATCTAAGAACACTTCAAGATTTGGCACATGCCACTTACATATACCGTGAGGTATTTGGAAGATATGTCATAGCACCACATTAGTGACAGTATTTATCTCTGGAATAATTATTTTTAAAACCTAAGTAAGCTGCGGCTTACATGCCACACGCAAAAAATAAAAAGAATAAACGCAGTATGAATTTCTATGATGAATCACTGACTTATTTTTGGGGTCAGAATTTCCTGATAAATAGTAATTCTTTTCCTTCTATTGATTCTACCAATTTTGGTTCACTCATATCGATGTGGAGCCAATATCAGTAAATTCTGAGGGCTGCATCTTCGTTTCTAACCAATGACGAAAATCTGACAGAATACAGACGTGTTAACGCGTTAGAGAAAAAGATTCTTGATGGCTAAAGTCAGGGAACTTATTAAGTGTCCTAGTGGAATCAAATACAGTGATGTTCACGTGAATGTGACTTTGCATCGTTTACTAGAGGTTCTCACTTTGAGGTATGTCTCCATCTTAACAAATTTTAAGGCGAGCTGAATCAAAACAAGTTCTTCTAATCCGCTATTCCACTGTTTCTGTGGTTGCAGCAGTAATAATTCCAGGCACTGGTTCTGCTGGAAGGTTGCTCCTCGCTGTAACTGGGCGGTATTTCTCACCTCGGTGGCGGCACTCGCCACCTTCATCCTCGTCTTGGTCGTCATAGGCACCGCCCTCAGCGCAAGTAAGATGCGCTGTAAACGTCAAGCATGTTCCCTCCGCACTTGCCATGTCTGACGCGACATAATATAAAGGTTTCCCTCGGTTTTAGGCGCACGTTAAAGTAGCCCTGCAAAACTGTTCCTAGCAACCATTGAATGACCTTATTAGAGGAGATGCTTAAACCAGCCAATGGCCATGAGTTTCAATGTAAGGCACGGTCATATAGTTATATGGCATAATTTTCACAAAAAGTGGGAACAATTTCTAACTTACTTTAATTATTGCACATTCCAGGCCGCGGACAATGCTACAACGTCTTGCTATTTAGATTTCAGAGACGTTGATTACCGACCGATAGCGTTTTTTTTTTACCCTGCAAGGAAAGTGCTGCAGGGCCACTTGTAAACAACTTCAGGAAGTCAGAATTAATCTGGAAATGTCGACTGTATAACGTGTGCCCCATAATCGTATAAATTTTCTAGCACCTTGTGCGTTCACCGGAAAACCGCCCCCGGAAACATGCAGTTTAGCTTGCGTTTGCATGGTTTTAGCGTTTGCTGCTGGCCACGGCTGCTTGTGTTCCGGTGTTTTATGTGCATATATTGATTTACATGAAGCGCTGGCAACTCGAGCACAGCTGTGTCAAGCCAGAATGAAGTCTACATGCCTGAAATACTTTTATATGCTAGTCAAAACGTTCCGTTTTCTGACCAATGACGATAGAAAGAGGGCCTGCGTTGCAGCGATCACACCAGAGAGCTGGATTCCCACCAAAAGTGCGTAGGTTTGTTCTGCTGATTTCATTAATGGTAATGTAAAGCTCAGCGCAGACTAACGGCACAGAGGCGATACTCAGACGTTGGACTAGTCGAAGGCCCCTCGTTACCGGGAACGCATCAGTCACTGTTGTGTTCCATCTGTGGCAGATAAGTGTACTGACGCGGGGAATTGGTAGCAAAACGTGGAAGCTAGCACTGAAAATTCATCGCAAAGGTGTTTATTTTATAGTCTGAGCTATATCAATGATGGGTTTTTTTGAAACAAACGGGACACAAAGTGGCCGCGTTTAACACTAATCGCCGCACAGTGTACGCTACGGTGTCCACGTTTTGTTGTCGTTGCATTTGATTTTTCGAAAGCGACTTCGGTGAGTCGGCTCTCATCTGTGCAAACAAATGACTCATCGTCTGTCTCTCGGCCGCCAATGAACACCGCCGCATTCAAGTTCATTTAACCTTTGGGTGTGAAGATGAACTGCCGGCTTAGGTAGGTTGAACTTGAAAATTTGGTTTACGAATAGCTTACTCGTGAGTAAAACATAATAGTTCGCGTGACCCTGCAGCCACAGTTTACGTCATCACATCAGCAAATTTTATAAATTCTTAGTCACACGATTGATTGATTGATTTGTGGGGTTTAACGTCCCAAAACCACCATTTGATAATGAGAGACGCCGTAGTGGAGGGCTCCGGAAATTTCGACCACCTGGGGTTCTTTAACGTGCACCCAAATCTGAGTATATACACGGGCCTACAACTTTTCCGCCTCAATCGGAAATGCAGCCGCCGCAGCTGGGAATCGAACCCGCGACCTGCGGGTCAGCAGCCGAGTACCTTAGCCACCAGACCACCGTGGCGGGACATAGTCAGAGGAACATTTCGGATTGCTAGTGATTCCGATCGCCGCGGATCTCTTTAAAAAGGGCCCGGTGTGACACAGGTGCAGAAATAGGCGTTTTATCCAGAGGCTGTGTGCTTAGACGAAAATACAAATATGTTCGGGGTTCAACAGGAGGAAGGTTTTCAGTTCTAGTCGAAAACTGAATTGAACAACTTCCCTTTACTTCTGCACATCGACGATGTGGTTGCGCTTTGAAGTAGTGGACAGAGAAAAGACAGGTGTGCGCTGTCAATTCCCGGTCCGCGTCTTCAAAGCGCATCCACATCATCGACATGCAGAACCAACTGGCCCAATTAAGTTCGCTGACCAGCTTGTCCTGCAAGTTATGCATTTTCTGCTTGTATAGACACGACCATTATCAAAGGTAAAATAGAGCAGGGGGCCGCGCTTATCGGAAGGCCACGACAGATATCTTGCGCGGCACCCGTCGGCAACGCGAGCCGCGTTACCTGCAGCAGTGGCCGCGCCTGTGCCTGCCGTGCGCTACGTCGAGCCCCTTAATGTAGCCGCTAGGCGTTGCTCCAAACACATCCTAAAGAATGCGCCAGAAATAATACAGCAAAAAATTCAAACACACCACGAAGACACCGCCGGAACCATTGAAAAAGCATTGCCGGAGGTGCCGCACCGGAAGTCTAGCGGAGTAGGCCGTTCGTCACGAGCCGGTTTGTTTACAAACACCGAAACTGTCTATACAGCCACTAGACATAACCATTGCTCACAGTCTTTATGTCCAGGCGCTCTTTCGGCTTTAAAGGTCCCTTGCGGCAGTAAAGAGCATATATCATCGTTATAATTGTTATCAGAACCCAAGTAAACTGCGGTACGTAAAAATACTTATCAATTACCTAAATTGGCCTAATCTACGCGCACATAAAAGCAAGTTTTTAATGGTAATTACTTATTCGTTATTATTATTCACTCATAGCATGCCACAAAGCTGTTCGATTAGACATAAATACAACAAAATAATAGAGCACAATCTTATCAGCATGAACAAACAAAATAACATCGTACAAATATACCACACCCTTAAAAAATACAAAAAGAACTACCGGAAAAGCCCTATCTTCTCTTTTTTCGCCAACTGGTAAATATTTTTCGTTGTGACAATTTCTTTACAGAACGTAAAATTTACATTCATGTTCTCGTTCAGCGAGCTACACCTGCGTTGATTCATTACTTATTTCAGCTTCAGAGTTTATAGTTCCGTTGAAACGAAGCAAGCTTATTACCAAGCAGGTCACTGCCCTTATCCACTTTCGTTCAGGGCATACATAAAAATTACCCTAAGTAAATAAATAAATAGATTAATAAATAAACAAATAAATAACTAAATGAACTGCCTATTGTGAGCTACTTTCCATAGATCAATCGTGAGTCACTCTTAAAAATAGCGTCAATTTTGGTGTAGGTTATACAGTAAGTCAATCTTAAATTCGGACCTACACGGCCGAATTCATTTACGCCAAGTGGTTCAATTGGCACTGATGCCGGCATATTTTTGCAGATAACAGCGACCCGAAAATGGATGGTTTCGAGCGGTTGCCTGACTTGTTCGAGAACAAACCTTCCATTTCCGTTGTGCACAAAAAAAGAGTGAACATCACCGCTACAACTACGGGTGAGTTTGAGACGCCAGTTTTTCGTCCCACAACCAAGCACTACTCGCGAGGTGTATTGAAAACTAATCTTACCGAAATGTTTACACCAAAAATGACATTTCAAAAATTTTTTTGAGAGGTAGAAAACCTCTGTAGGACCACTTAATTGAGAAAAAAGTGACAAGAACGTAACTAAGAGAGTAAAGTTTGCACTAAATGCACTAGAGGTAACAATGGTGCTGTAATGTCTATGGGAGCTGCAGCGTAGAGCACTTCAGGTAGCTGGGAACGTTTGGTAGTGCCCCAATTTGCCTATAGTCTTTGTTCTTTCGGCTTCGTTTGGCTTCGCGTGGTCTGGAGTCGGTCTGTCATGAGACAACAATCAGGAAATGTTCAGCAAAATTGCTTGTTGGCCTAGTTGGTACTTGCTTGATGGCATATTTTTTGCCGCGAACCAACACAAACATAGGGCGAAGAAACAGATGACAACAAAAGTTGAATGTGCCGCCTTCCTTGTCGTGTGTTTTTTTTTGCTCTTTGTTTGTGGTATTTTATGAATAAAAATGTCAAAAACGTTTTCAGAAGTTTCACTTCACCACCTTGGGCTTTCATTCTCACCAATTTTACTTGGATCATGAAATTCACAACGGTTCATTTTTTAATTCCTACCAAACAAAAAAAAACAAGGTTACAAGTGCGTTCGAAGCCCGCAAGCATGATGACTAGTCAACTTTGTGTGCCACCCATAATTCCCAGGCTGGCTGAACGATCGAAGCACTAGAGTCTCCTGTAGTTAACTTTACAAAACCCTATGACTAAGGGTATCTAGGCTGTGACGTCAGCGAACTTAGAAGCCCTGTTGACATGTCACACGTGACTCCACACTATGCGAACAACACAACCGAAACGCTCACCTGCCTTTTCCGGTGGCGATATTATGCTGTAAGTTATTGGCGATGGATCATAAGCGTCCGCCTGAATCAGGAAAAGTTTGTGTGGAGAGCTTTTTCATTTTTTTCATTTATTCCATCAGACATTGAAATGGTGGCACAATATACGTAGTCACTGTCATGATATTTCCCGTACGCATCTGCAACGTCACGCAGTTTGCGTTTTTTTTACATTTTCTCTAGTGCTTCGTTTCTAGACTGCGAAATTCAAATAAATTAGTTGCCATTTTTACCTACTTGTCGTTTGCTCGCCCACAGCTGTAATTACACTCATATATATATATATATATATATATATATATATATATATATATATATATATTTATATATATATTTATATATATATATATATATATATATATATTACCTTGACAAGATAGCTATTATAATATCGCCTGCAGTTTTACGTCTCAAAACAAAGGCTTATGAGAGGCGTGGTAGTAGAGGGCTCCCGGAATTTCCGTACATGAACCTGCATTGACATACCCGTGCACGGACCTCTAGCATTTCTCCACCGCCAAAGTGGTACCACAGTGGCCGGGATATAACCCTTAACCTTCGGAACATCAAGAAGCTAAAGTCTATCCGAAATAGAGCCGCATTGTTTACACCATCCAACAACGACTTTCATTCTAGTGTTACTAAACTAAAGTACTGAAGAACTTGTATCTACAGCCATTGGTAGCCCCTTGCTGCGTTTCACAGTAATGTGTTTTTTTTTTTGTATATACAATGATGTTTTGCTGCTCCATCACTTCCCGATCCCAACCCTACATGTATATCCTGCCCTTTACAAATCAACAGCCAGAGTATCAGGTGCATTTCTGGAAAGACTCAAGCTTCTACAAAGTAAGCGCAACCAGGCGTCATTGTGATAGAATAATCTTCGCTAAAGTGCTGTCAGTAAAAATGACTGAAACCATTTTCATGAACAGTTCATTATTGTAGAAGAATTTTCTTTAAATACGGCTTTAGTGATTTTGGCCTGTGGTACTTTTTTGACGTTGCCCTTGGTTTTCTTAAAATATGCTGAGCACTCCTAAATTAGTTAAATAGGCATATAATAAATAAATAAATAAATAAATAAATAAATAAATAAATAAATAAATAAGCACTCTGTTCTTTTTTAAAGTTCATTACAGCATTCTTTGTAAGCACGAAGACCTCATGCTGTAGTCAGTTTCATGTCCGATTATGGTTACTAGCTATAGCCTCTACACTCCTCTAAGGCCCCGAAATTGAAAGCAAACGAACTGACTCCCATAAAAGATGGAGCCGTAGGATGCCGTCCCAGCATAACCACAAGTATGAGTTTAGAAATAATGTAGATATTACGGGACGTTGCCGGGCGTGTGCTGATGTAGCGTTGCGCTGTGTTCGTAGCCCGTCCGGTGACTACTGCCCCGATAGTAGCAAAAAGGTCAGCGGCAGCAGTCCACAGTGCCTGGAGTGCCAAAATGCGCAAGGCCACCAAAACTGTCCACAGTGAGTCCATACCAACGGAAGACGCAAGCGGCACAGCCTATGCGGTGAAAAAGCTGCCGACCACTGCAGGCCTGCGGCGGACGTCGACTTCAACAACCTTGGGCCACCGCAAAGGTATACGCGCGCGCTCACATTATAATGACTTTGGTGCGCGAAATATTTCATACTGGGGCTATCTTCGTTGAGTGCAAGGAATGTACAGTCGAAAGCGGGTTGTGAGATGCTGCAGAACATTTGCCAAGAATCAGTCACAAATTAGTGGGAACGGAATGACGGAGTGAAGAATCAAGCTTTTGGGAAAAAGGTGTAGCATTGGCTTGAAACCAGGGCTCGTTCGTTGGCCTCGAACTGAATTCCTAATAAACAGTGCCTAAAGAGACACTGAAATACTTTTTCAAGTAATCATGGAACGAATTCACTGCAAGAGGCTATTGTCTCAGGAATCCAACGCCGCAAAAAATTTAAGAATCTGTTCCGTACGAGTAGAGTTACGAAGATTTGTTGCAAGCTGCGAGGGCATTCTGTCGTTTCTCGTCCCGACAAAATTGCTGGAAGCTAAGCAGGGAGAAATGGCAGGGGCAAAGAGAATACGTCACACACGCCTCGTGGTCTTGAGCCCTTGTTTATTTATTTCTTCAAATGCGCGGCTTTTTCCGTGTGATCGCGTGTGCACACATGGGCAAGTCATGGCATCCCGCGGCGACCTTTGTACCGGCCAATCATTGATAGATAAGCTTTCTACAAGTGATTTTTGAGCGTCTTCTGTTATTAGTCGAGAGAAGAAAAAACAAAATTAGCTGATTTTGACCAGTTTTTTTAATTCCAGGGCACGTGCTGCGCTATAATATTTCGCTCGCATGTTGTATGGAGCCTCTACTTGCGATCTACTACCCTTTTCTGACCATGCTCAAAAAGTGTTGGTGTGAACGTTCATAGCAAAGGCACACATGCGATAGCGTATCCATATGCGACGATGGTGCACTTGATGACTTTTTCTCGGTGCTAATTATATTCAGTGAAGCATGCAGAAGCTCAACATTAGGTATCGTCGCATCGATAAGAAACATGAGGCTACCATAGGATACAATTTATACGACAGACTGATCCGTGATTGGAGAGTAGTATTGTAGTGTATGTAGTTGCTTTCAATTGTTGTATATAGGTATTATTTTAGGAACGTTTTAGCTGTAGGGGAAATGTTATGCGCAGCAGCGAGAACAAATGTGGTATGATTACTAAAAGATGTATACACGTGACACGAAGCAATATCGTTTATACAATTTCCATCAACAATTTAAGCTAATATAAAATTCCTTTCTGACGGGTGGCCCCAAATGTAGACTAAGTCATGCACCACGAATCCCTAACAGTGCTAACGATCATGTCATTTTCGTCGAATTACATCTCCCGACCTGGTGAGTTTTTATAAATAAAGCCTAGTTGCAACAAAGTGCTCCTTGTCCTTGCACAGGCGGCCAGGTTTTCGGCACACAAGATCCCGCTAAACGCAAACACCATCTGGAGGAAGTGACTGGAGTCAATGACATCTCGTCACGTACCGTCTACAAATTGTGAGTTGGGAGGGCCCTTCGCTTTTTGGTCATCGTATATTGTACCACCGACTTTAGTAGCTGAAGGGAAAAGAAAAAAAAGCATGCAGGGTAGATGAAGAGTTATACTGCGTATCAAAAGGTTCATTCAACAGTGTTGGACTAGCAATGGCCCTTTCCCTTAGAAGCAGCCATGCATGCAACATAAAGACATAGCTTTTTTTCGGCCACCTAGATTCAACACTCCCACATAACGACATAGTATACTTTTTTTTCGACCATCTAGATACAATATTCTTAAGACGTTCAAATAGGTAACTGATGGGCTGCCTGAAAAACTGATGCTGCAGGCCGTCCTAGAATAGGGTACCCAAATCTTAGCGCTCGCTATCACTGCGCACATGACATACGCTAACCTTATGGGCACACACGTTACATTTCACAAATAGCGTGCGCATTCAGTAAGACCAATCATGCCTACCGAATTTCAAACATTTTAGTCCTGCTAGGCAGTGCGTCGTCCTGCCTCAACTTCCCAACACGCGAATAGGCAATATCGCTGAAATATTCTATGCACCAGCTGGTGCAAGTCCACCTCTCTACCATGTTGCCTTGCAAGTCGATATGGTCATCGAAGATTAAATCTCAAATATTCACAAGTGTATGATAAGAATGAACTTTTATGCACATGAGTATCATCCAGTCATCCATATGACCTAGCAAAAAGTTTATATACAATAGATATTGCATATGTGCATTCGGCGCTCAATAATCACGCCGTAAATATGTCCAAGCAATAGATTATTTTCCCGTGTCACCAAAAACAAAACATTATTTCAGCAGGCAATGCAGTAAAACAAACATTTCAATCTGGTTATGTGAGAAAGATTAAGATGTTTCCATGCCTTGCAAAAAAGCCCTGCTGTTCTGTGGCCATAAGCTGAGAACACAAATGAAAACGCTTCTTCCGGAACTTTGCATGCATTTTTATGGAGTTTATATTGGTAATTTGATTGCCCCGCGATAATGCAGTCAGCTTGCGTGAACGCTTTTCGTGTCTTGCGAAAAATCCCTGCTCTTTTGCAGTCGTCACCTGAAAACATTTCATTTCATTTCATTTCATTTCATTTATTGATACTGTCAGTCCTTTGCGCGCTATTACAGGAGTGGAGTTGACTCATATAAAACAGAAATGTGCATAAGAGAAACACAAATGCAAACACTTCTTAATCCATCTTTATGGGTTTTATATTCAGAATTTTATTGTCCAGATTTGAACAGTCAGGTTAATGAACACGTGCCTCTCTTCCCCTCCCCATTTTCATGCGGGTTAGCATATTATTTCAATGTATACTTTTTACTGGTCGCGAAACTTCAGGCCATCAAGGTTGCTATAGGGACAGAACCTCCCGCCAAGGGCGCCCCTGCAGACAATGGGACTTTAATAGCAGCCGCTTAAACTGCATGTTTTTGGTGCTTTACGAGGTTTCCGCGGTGGAGCCTTGCCCTGGTGACTTCGCGGACATATTTCAGGAGAGGCAAACTCTATACGCCTTTAACACCACAAGAAGACCGCAATTATTACTCCCGTATTTTTTGTGGCTTTTGTGGTGTTTAGGGCGTCTAGAATTTTCCGTCAAAATGATTTACCAACTACACCAGCAACGAGTGCTTCGAAGTTGTATTTCAGAGGAGTTTCATGTTTTCGCCTCCTATGCCTTGCAGGATGCTTACCTGCGCGCAGCGCTTATTAAATATCTGTTCGGATGCGGCGGTTATGCTTATTCTGAAATCGGCGACAAGCCCCGTGCTGCTCACCTACTTAACGAACATTGACAGGCCATGCTTTTTAGGCATTATTTTTTCTTCAAGGCTTTAGCCGACGTCAGCGGAACAAATAGGACCAACATTGCCAGTTCACACTCGTACATACCGACAGGGACGGGGCGTCACCACGCCTCTTCGCTGCGAGACGTGCTTACGCACGCAACACACACAATGAAGTTTTTGTGCAATGTATCACCGCTTTGAAAAAGAAAACACTTAGCCTGAACATTTGAGACTATATATGACTCAGTTAAAACTTACTTTTGGGTGCATTACGGCGTGGTACTAACGCTCGGCTTATTGGAAATATGGCGCTGGTAGAAAAATTGTAGATTGCCCGCACGTCACAGCGTTCTCTGTCTCCGGCAGGCAGCACGTGAACTATGAAGCGAAAAAAGCAAGATCAATAGAATACTTCTACTCAAGCGAAAACCATAATGTTGCTTTATACATGCCTTGGTGGCTTAGTAGATAAGGTGTGCTGGTAAAGGTACCTGTTCACGTCGCAGGAATTGCGAAGGAGATGAAATGCAAAAACACATCTACTAAGGTTTACGGCCTTTTTATGAAGCTATATGTAACATTTTTCTTTTTTTCTTTTTTGCAAAATGTCAAAGGGCCCTCGCACGCTAGAATGTGGTAAGAGACTGTTTAAAGAATTTTTACAGCCATGCTTAGGCGGCTGATTGATCCAGACCTATTGAAATCTTTTAATGACTTAGAGAAAACCGGCAGGCTTCAAATATTCAATATTTTCATAATAAACAACTGCTTTCAGGCTGTAAGCTTCTGTTTTTTTTTTCAAAACAAGAACTAGAGAAGGCGTACATAGGGGTGCAAAAGTATAGGTATGCATAATTATAAACCCACGGAGGGCATTAAAACGGTGATGAATGAAAACGAACGGGGAAAAAGTTAGCAGCACAAGCAACTGTCGCAGTATTATCATAGGAAAGAAGTTTAACACCATTAGGTTTACGAAGATACAAGGAGCAAGCCATGTAAAACTGCAATATTCACGTCAATTACTGTTCCCGATTCGTGGAGCCGTCCATACGCATAATTTTCCTCAGTGGAATTGTCTGATGACTCTCGAGAAAGCTTGACTAGCTGCCTGCGCGGCAAGCACCCAGGTTCCGGCTCCTTTGAAAAACGTGCCCTGGGAACATCCAACAATATAGGGATCGCGCCTTTTCTCACCTTTGTTTGCTCTTTCACTCGGTAGTCTAACAATGGTGCCTTGTATAACGCAATCATCTTTACCAATGATGCCCTCCTTATCAAATTATCTTCCCATACAAGAATGTTTGGGGAAGCTAAACGCGAATGTATCTGCTTCTTGACGTGGTATCACCCGTTTCCACTTCTATCGTCTTTCTTAGTCAGAGAGAAACGTGAACGACACCCTTTTGACAGTTCCTCTATAGCTAGAGGAATAGTGCGGCCCATGGAATGTCTTCGGCATCGTTTGTCAAGCTGCCGCTAATTATTCTTCACGTTCAAAAACAGTAAACCACAAATATCTCGGCCCAATCCCGATAAAACAAGACGCCAATATAGCCAACCCACCATGCTGCCGTCTCGCTGGCATCGACGATGCCACCTTAGCACCGGTGGCATCGTCCGCCCTCCACCCTTCCGTCCTGCAAGTATTAGCGCGAGAGGTGGAGGATCAACCTTCCGTATTAGTGGAGGGCATCTACTCCCCAAAGCATTAGGAGGAGCACACTTCATAATACATGAGGGTGCCCGCTAAGTCTTATGCATTCTTGTGAACGGTTGTCAACTGCGCACAGTTTGGAAAAGGCCAGCCAGAAAGAAGACGGAGGAAAGAGATTGAGTGCAACCATAGCTCGATCTCTTTTTATGTCTTCTTTTGTATCCACAATCAAAAACTATGTGAAGTAGACACGGACAAAATTGCACACAGTACCATCACTGTGCACATCCTGATTGCATGATTGTCCGTGTCGACTTCACGCTGTATTCAACTATGAATACGTACCAAATATGTCGCATTACCTCTTTTAAATCTTCTTTCGTGTGGTCCTTTTACTAACTTGCGCAAATCACAAACATTTAGTATATGGAACGCGCTAACTAGTTCATAAAATTTCCTTGATTTTCATGAATTCGTCGGGTGCTAGTTAGTTGACTTCTTCTTGTTCTCATTTTTCTTTTTTCCCTCACTAGGGACGACCACATCATATCGGAGCTCCTGGGCGAGTACGCTGGTTTTCGCCCCAAGAAGCGCATACCCCGGTCACCGTCCATGACACCCGCCGGTGACTTCGTGAAGGAGATCGTGTAGCGCCTGTGCGCTCGCCCTCTGCGGTGCGGTGCTTGTCTGCCACAATGGTCGAGGAAACACGTCACAGCTGCGCAACGCAGCGTTCATTCTCTTAAAAGGAAGTGGATAATCGAACCCCTCTGCAAGTGCTACGCCATACTGTTGGTCTGCTAACAAGGGCCAATGATGTGCTAACCTGGGGATGAGTCGTAAATGTTAATGAACCCATGGACGCTTTCTCAGAATTCGCGTACCAATGTAACTCGGGGGCTGAAGCCGATGCGGTCCTCTTACGCACGCTGTATTATGCACAGCCATGTACTACAGAAGTGACCGAGATAGCGTCATGAGAAGCATACAACGTGAACAATAACCTTCGAAAGATGTAACACAGAAGAAATAGAAGTGCTAGACCGTTTACTTTTCCGTAGTATGCGTGCTATAAACTTTTCATAATGCAATTTCGGTCATTTCCTGCCAACTCCTTCCAGCTATTATTTTTCACCGAGCTATCAATATAGTTGACGAAAATTAATCCGGAGTGGTTTTAGGTGTTTATGATTCATAATAAAAACATATACATTCAAGTGCCGAATTATTCGTAATATATAAGATGCACATAGTTATGAAGACCTTGGTTGCGCGATGAGCTTTTCAGTGTGTGATGCACATGCCCAATAAAGTCACTCGTTCTCGAGGAATGAAATGTTTACGTGTCTTCACAACGCATGCGTATTGTAATTTCTATAGCTTCAGCATGTCGACCTTGTGGGATCACCGCTTACTCATTCAGGGCAATAGTTGATAAAACGTTCAAACTTTGTTACGCAGAGTGAGAGGCATCAAGAAACTGGAAAACTAGTGCGCACTACTTGTTCCGTTCATTTTGACCTTAGTACTTCAAACTTATAATTCAGCACAACTTTGTTAGAACAATTATACCAAACATGATTTGAAAGCGTTTTGTCTTGTCCACTTGGTTCTCCGCGTTGTAGAGCGGACAATAATGCTATGTCAAATGAACTTGCACAACGCCTTGTCATTGCAGTCGGCTCGCATGCCCGGGCCGAGCAGGCTTTGATAATGAATACGTGCCAGGAAATAATGGTGGAGCAATTCCCAGATCTCGACTGTCGGATTTGTATACTACTGTCCCATGACCAACCGGGCGCGTGTTCTTTGCTGTACACGTCTTTGTGCACATATGTAACTACGTACATCGCTTAAGTATCGTGAATGACCAAGGCATGTGCGTCAATCCACATTTTGTTCGTGCCACTACGACCCATCATAGTTGGAACTATCAGCACTGTAAAGGTCGACAGAATTGACTCGAGGTGCTCCCAGTGTTTCCTCGAACAAATATTTACGTCAAAAAATGTGCCACTCAGTTTATTGCACATACATAAAACAAATTCTCTTAATCCTGTCCAAATGTTACAAAAGCGTGCACTTAAAATAATAAATTATGCGGCATATAATGAACCCAGTGCGTATTTGTTTCACAAGCTGGATATTCTACCTTTTGATTACTTACGGCAGCATAACACTGCAGTCACCATCAATAATGTTATTGCACACAGTGTACCTTTCGTGTATCTATCTTTTCTTCCTCGTCCCGCGTCACTAAGTACATGACATTGCGGAACTTTATTCTTCCACCTACTAAAAACGTGTATGGTGAACGCTTACTACAGTTCGTAGGAGCGAAAGTGTTGAATAACATACTGATTCAGATTAGAGATTCTAAGGCTTTCTCGAGCACACTCAAAAAATATTTGCTACATGTAGATCAATAGTAATGACCATGCACCAAGCCTTACACATAGTTTGATGTTTCGTCTGTTTTTGATTATTACATTATTTATGAACAAAGTGCAACAATGTGTTCTATATACATTTCTGAGCATTTACTTCACCTTATATTCCAATGATCTCTTCTTGTATTTTTGTTCGTTTATTGAAAAATCAACGTTTTTTGATGTTCCGATTTTTTATATACAAATTGTATTCTGCATGTATACTTTCTCCCGTTAGACCCCCTACTAGCCTATGGCTATGGGTCTAATTAGTGTTGTGAATTTTTTTAAATGTAGTCATAACAACCTCAATAAAATAAAATGGAAAAAAATTCAACAGAGGGAGGGTCGCCGTGTAGCTCACTTGTTAGAGCATCCGACGGTTTATTCTAAGGTAGCCGTTTCTGCCCCTCTTATCTTTTCGTCCACTTTTCTTTCTTCCCTCTTACACTTCAAATACTTTTAATAATGTCCCTTCTACCTTCCATGGCATGATTGTTAAATTTCATGATTTTTGTGTCTGACAAAGAAAATGAGCCCTCATTGTGTACATTTATATTCTTCAATACTGTAGAGTGTTTCTTTTTTTTTATTGCATAATTATCTTGCTTTTGAAAGCTACAATATGGAAACAGTACTCCTGATAACAACCTTATTCGCGTGAAAATTCGCGCCTTGCACACTCCCCACATTGGCCTGCATTTATTCAAATACGACCTAGTTATTCGTCTTGATGATAGTGACAAGTATCGCTAGAATTATAACCTCCTTTCTCAATGGCTTGTGTTAACTACAAAGCTTGCATCGCACAATGCTGCTTGGCTAGAGGCACTTTAAGTTACAATAAGTAAAAAATCAGAGCCCTTCGACTACTGTGAAATTGTGAGGCGAGTGAAGCTATTACTGTGGCGGGTCTCACGTAATGAAGATCGTTATAGTGAATGTGTATAATAAAGTGAAGAAGAGCGGCGTCAGCGGCATTGCTGTGCGCTTCAGGGGCATCGCCATCAGCATGAGCTTGTGCTTGCTGCGCTTGGCCGGACGCTGCTGACTTCTTCTCCTTCTGCGTTTAGGTCTGCAAATTATTTCCGTAACAAGTGGTGGAGTCTTCTGGGTTTCGATCACCCTGGAGCTTTGGAATCGCATTTTTGGTCCACCAAATCACCGACGCAAGCGCCGCTCCAACTCCCCTACCGGCACCGCCTACTGGCCTTTGCGCCGCTTCTCTGCGTCTGGGATATCTCCCTCTTTACTGAGGCACCGAGGACAAGAACATTCACGACTTCATTTCTATGTACGAGTGAGTGATTGCGCACAACAAACAGGACGACACCGCCAAGTTGGTCTACGTGTCCTTCTACCTGTCGGACGTGGAAAAGCTGTGTTTCATAAAGCATGAAGCTGAACTCCATACGTGTTACGTCTTCAAAACGAGCCTCACACAAGTTTTTGGACGACCTGAGGTACGCAAACGCCTGCCGAACAACGCTTGCATATTCAGTCCCAGCAGCTTCGTGAGAATTTCACAATATATATTGAGGACCTTCTGGATCTTTGCAAGCGAGTCAACGGGTTGATGTCCGAAGAGCTTAAGATTAGGAACTTCATCAAGGGCATTGAGGACGACGCTTTCCAAATGTCGCTCTCTAAGAGTCCTCGCACTGTCGTTGAACTTGCTGAGTTATGCCAGAGTTTCGACTAGTTGAGCAGGCAACGTCTTTCCACCCGACGTCCCTTGGTACCCGACGACTCTTTGCCCAGCCTAACCACCCTTGGCATAGGAGACGACCATGCCCCTCTTCTCTCAAAGATTCGAGAATTCATCCGTGCTGAGGCCAGGCAGCAGAATACTTCTCTTCACTGGATTTACGTTCTGAATACTGGCAAGTTTCACTGGAAGCATCTGACTGACCGAAATTAGCCTTTGTCACACCCGATGAATTATAGGAATCTACCGTTAAGCCTTTCGTGTGCAGTCGTGGCCAAGTGGTTAATACAGTGGACTAGAAATCCATTGGGACATTCTCGCTTTTCGGCCTTAGTAATGCTCCAGTGACTCTTGAGAGAATGATGGACACCATTTTACGAGGCCTCAAGTGGAACACATATTTATGCTACCTCGAGGACGTAGTTGTCTTTTCGCCGATTTCAACGCCCATTTAAATCATCTCGAGCACGTTATCACACGCCTCACTGACGCCGGCCTTCATCTCAACCTCAAGAAGTGTCATTTTGGTGCCCGGCAGCTCGCCATTCTTGGCCTCGATGTATCGCAGGACGGCAGACTTCGAAGTTCCTTTATGTTCTTTGGCTTTCGAAGTCTGCCAAAAAACATAAAGGAACTTCGAAATTTTGTTGACTTGTCGTCATACTTTCGATGCTTTATTCATAATTTTGCTCCAATATGTGTGCTCTTACGGACCTTCTCAGTGGCAACAAGAACCTTTTCACCTAGTTACCAGACTGCGACGATGCATTCATTAAATTACGCCGCCTGCTAACTTCACCACCCATCCTCTAACACTACGATCCTCCTGCTCCCACGGTGGTTCATACTGATGCCAGCGGTGTCGGACTTGACGCTGTGCTCGCGCAACGGAAGACAGGGTTTATGAATACGGCATCGCCTACGCAAGCCGAACTCTGACGAAAGCTCCGTGACAGAGAAAAGTCTTTAGCTATTATTTGGGCCCTTGGAAAATTTCCCCTTACCTGTATGGTCACGCATTCAACCTCGTGTCTGACCGCCACGCCCTTTTTTGGCTATCCACACTCAAGCACCAATCCGGACGGCTTGCTCGCTGCGCGCTCAAACTTCAGGAGTACGACATCCGTGTTATTTACACATGCGGTCGTAAACAAACAGACGACGACGCCCTTTCTTGCTCACCCATATCGGATGATGGTGTTTGCCTCTCTTCCCTCGAGTCTGCACTTGCGTCATCCGCCTTGCGCAACATGACGGTGGAACAACGAATTGATCCTTGGATCAGTGGCCTGAGAAGCATTCTTGCTGATCCTCTCACTTCTTCGCCGTCTCGTGCTCTCCACTGCCAGGCTAGCAACTTTTTCCTAAGGAACGATCTTTTTTGTCGACGCAACTACCTTTCCGACAATCGCAAGTGGCTCCTTGTGATACCCCGCCATCTTCGAGCGGTTATGTTCAAAGTTTTCCACGTTAAGCCACAGTGCGCCAAGGCAAGCCTCTTCAAGACATACGCTAGGCTTTGACTAAGATTTGATTGGCGTGGCATGTATAACTGCGTACGGATATTCATTCGCTGGCGTGCTGAGTGCCTACGACGAAAGTTAACCCCCAGGCTAGTCGAGCCGTCACAACCTCTTCCTTGTCCTAATCGACCTTTTCATAGCTTCAGCATTGATATTTATGGACCACTACCATGAACTTTAGCTGGTAATTGCTGGATTATTGCTGCAATAGACAATGTCACACGATATGCCCAAACAGCCACGCTGTTGACTGCCACAACCCGTGACATAGGAACGTTTCTGTTGCAACGTTTCGTTTTCTGTCATAATGCCCCTCGCGAGCTCTTAAGTGACAGAAGCCGTGCCTTCCTTCCTGAAGCTTTGATGGCATTACTCGACAAATGCCGAATCGTGTACCGCCCAACTACAGCGTCCCACCCTCAGACGAAGGGCATGACGGAGCGCTTCAACCGTACTCTTGGCACTATGCTGTTGATGTATGCCATCTCTAATCATTTAAATTGGGACCAAGTTCTCCCGTTCGTCACCTACGTGTATGATACTGACGCACAAGCTAGTACTGGGTTTTGACCGTACTTTCTTCTAAACTGAAGAGAACCTTCCAATACAATAGACATTATTCTTTCATATAAACCTGATGAGTCGGAAAGTACTATACTCTGTCCGAAGCTACCCGGCATAAGTGCCACCAACTTGCCTGCTCCTTTTCTACCGAGAACCAGTGGCAGCAGCTCTTCAGTCAACCTGGGGACCGTTCAGCTCCAAACTTTCCACCTGGTTCATTGGTATGGCTTCGGGTACGTGCTACTTCACTGGCTGCTCCGCAAATCTTGTTCCCAAATACCTCGGACCTTAACGCGTTGTAGAGCAAACCTCACTCGTCAACTACATCATGGAGCTCATCATGCCATCCACAGACCTACGCTACCGCTGCCGTGACGTTGTCCACGTCTCTCGCCTCAAGCCATATTATGACCCATTAGTTTTTTCTTCTCACTAATCTACCAGGATGGCGCCTTTTTCTGTGGAGAACGATTGTAGTGAAGAATAGTGGCCTCAGCGACATTGCTCTGTGTCTCAGGGGCATCGCCATGAGCATGAGCTCGTGCTTGCTGCGCTTGGCCGGACGCTGCTGACTGCTTCTCCTTCTGCGTTCCTGTCTGCAAATAAACCCCGTAACAATATTATCATTAATCACAATATTGAGCAACCAAAGAGAAATAGACTCAGAAAGCCTGGTGTTTTTTTTGCGCGTGAAGACATTCAACGTTGATATCAGTATAAGTACGCCTGTTGTTTCGAAAGTATAAAAATGACATGTCGGTCATGTCTTCTGAAAATTCTTTTGTTTTTGAAAAAAAATGCATCAGTCTATCATACTAGAAAATTTATTCATCTTTACGTTTACGGCCGCGTAATATCTCCCCCCTACTGTTTTGTTTAAAGGCAAAAACGCTGAAATACTATAATAATCGGTTTGCTGAAAATTGTTTACGTGGCTTTCTTTCCGCGGACGCGGTCGGCAAAAACCA
Organism: Rhipicephalus microplus; assembly: GCF_043290135.1. Lineage (NCBI taxonomy): Eukaryota > Metazoa > Arthropoda > Arachnida > Ixodida > Ixodidae > Rhipicephalus > Rhipicephalus microplus. Next base: position 314,451,733 of record NC_134710.1, on the reverse strand, counting down.
AGCCACACGCAGTTACAATGTCGAAAAAATGGCCAGCAATTTGGGGATAACTTTTCTGGTACGTAGCATACTGGGAATTCCTCATGCTCCGACGCGTGTCGTTGCTATAGTGGGACACACATGTCAGTGGGAAACTTGTCTGTGGGTGGATGAATAACGATCAGGTGACACCTCATCACGTGCGTTGAAATACGTCTGGCCACTGAATAGCGATTTGAGGTGGGCACAAGGGTCACCCATCCTGGAGATAACTCAATGCGTAACTGCTGTTTCCTGGCGAAAGACCAACCAATCCGACGCAACAAACTACGAACCCTGAGAGAGCAGGCTTAGGGGGATTCACTTCAACTAATGACATGCTCTTTACTACGTACTGTATGCATTTGTGGCACTGATTTTGCTAAAAGAAGGTTTATTATTTTATTGCGAGGTTGCACAAAAAAACGACCCAGTAACAAGAACAACAGTGTAAGTTTTTTTCAGTAAGGAATATACATAAGCCGACACAAACTTTATTGGTAATATCATTACATAAATGGCAGTGATTGATTGGAAATATTGCATGCGCATGGCACGTCTTAGGCAGTGATATTCATGTGCCGTATTTATAGGCATAAGTTAGGTTTTAAAAGGTGTATAAACAGAAATGCTGGCAAAGACTCCAAGGAATATTGTGTAGATTGTTCCAACGCAAAACTTTCTGAAGGAGAGGACTTTAGATGCTTCGTCAAAAACTAAAATTGACCGGTGGCGTTGATGGTTCCATTACGAATGATGAAAAATAAATTATCAAGTGACAACGTGGCAATATGGTATACACCATGACGTCACACATCACTAAAATTAGTGACGTCACTAAGGTATATTCAAGACGTAATCACACGCCACTGGTGCTTGGTCAATGGTGGGCCTATCATGGAGGCACTACAAAAGCAGATGAAATGAAGAAAGCCTCAAACACCTCTGAAACTGAAGCAGTCGAAAACAACATTAGGTGCAGAAATTTTATGAAGAGGGGAGGGGGAGGGCATCGATAGTTTCCAAAACTTAACTAGAGTGGACTCTGGTGCTGCCATCATTCAGTGACGACTGCGAATGATGGGTAGTACAAAGATTTGTCTAGTCTTCGCGCTTGCGGGCTTCAAACGCACTTGTGGTTTTGTTTATTGGAGTGTTTTGGTGTCGTTTCGAATAAAAGAATGGACCGTTGCAAACTGCGAAGTGCAGCTGCTGAACATTCCCTGATTCTCGTTTCGTGACACAGCAGCTCCAAGCAACGCAAAGCGAAAAGGAGCCGAAAGAACAAAAATTGTACAAATCTACGTACTATACCCATAATTCTTATGCTCGCTGATGCGCCATGCGTTGCAGCTTCCATAGACACTAGCCCCAGTGTACCCTCTAGTGTACTTACAGTACTCCATGGCAGAATAATCCCGTCCACTCAGAAGAAAAGAAGGAGAATATAGCTTTCGCTTTCGAATAATCTGAGGTCAATACACAAAGAACCTACCGAATTTTTAATTAACGTCAAAAAGGAAAGCAATAGGGAACGAGTAGTTTGGATTTTTAATTCCAAACAGCCCTCTTTACACTCACCAATCACTAGAATGTTTCATGTATAAAGGGGTGAGTGGAACTCGGACGCACCGTGCAGAAGATCACGTCCAGCAAATCCGCGTCGAGTGTTTCCCGGAAGGTTAATAAGCGCCTGCTGAACTGCAAGAATTTCTGCGATATTCAATTAAAGTGTGCGCTGACGAAGCCGGGGTGTTTGAAATTAGTCCCGAGCTTCCCGAAACATGCCTCAATTCAAATGAGTTTTTCTATTTTGTCTTATATAATGGTGTAATGGATGAGACACGGGTTATATTAGTCTCAATATAATGCACCCTAATTGGTATCATGCATCTTAGAATGCTCTAAGTGCTGACTGGAAATCACAAGAAAAACTGGGCGGGGTAATCCTGAATAGTTTGAAAACTAACAAGATGGATGAGAATTAAGCCGGTTCAAAGCAACGTTTTAGATATAATAATGTCGGTTTTAAGCCACAAAACGAGATGGTTCATTCTTTCGAAGTTAACTAATTAGACTATCTTCATTACGATGTCTGCGACGCATGTGCCAAGGCACTTTTGAAACAAGAGGAAGAAGTGTGCCCCAGGCCGACGCGCGTAAATTATAAGTATTCGCAACGAAATTACGATGCCTTGTACCACCTCTTCATTTATACTTTAACAGACCTGGTCTGGTGCCATCCCCTCTGTATTCAAGCTGTAGCGAACCTGAAAATATCCACCGTGTTTTCTCACATGCCCCTGTTTTAAAAATCAAAGGAAAAAAATGTTTCAAATTTTTCTTCTAAAAACTAGAAATTTCACTTACTACTCCGAATATTTTGTGATTTAGGGCAGCTTTGTTAGGACTCAGTGACAAGAACGTCTGCGGGGCGCTTTGCAAATTCCTAAGTGACACAACAAAATTACTTTACTGAGCCATTGATCAGCTCTCGATATTTACTAACCAATCTTACGTTTAGTATTTTCATTAATAAACTGTAATGACTTAACCTTCATATGCATTCCATGAAATGATTTTGCGCCAGTGACTCAAAAAATTCTATAATTTCTTTTTTTACATTTTTCACATTGTGCCAAATAATTTAGTCGTTTCGAAACAAAGTGATCATATTTCTCTAGCCTGGATAATCCTTTGTTGTTGACCCACATTAACGACCGGCTTCTTGGCCAATCCCCCTTAGTGGGTAAGAACCACAATACAGGATCAACCAAGCAAGCAAGCGATTCACGCGCACGTCATCGGCGGTTCTGCTTGCTCTTGTCTCAGCTAAAGTGTCACCTAGCGAGATGAGTAGCCGATCGCCAAGCCCCAAGTTACCACAGCGCGAGGCATCGTCTCCGCCAGCCGCACCACCGCTGACTTCGACCACGCACACCCCACCCGGCACAGCTGACAGCTCGCTGTCAGCGCTGCTCGAGCTCCTGAAGGTGCCATACACCGATGCGCTGGAAGATTCTCAGCTGGATGTCACCAGAATGTACGACACCGCATTTTCTCCTCATGTCTTTCACCCTGTTTGTTTCTTTCTCACTCTATTGGTTTGTTTCCCTAGTCGTCCGCTGGTTTTTGCATTACGAGGGGCTAAGTTCCATTGCAGGGTTCGGCCAACGAGTTATAAAGAGGGAAGAAGGGAAAAGGCGGTGTTGGTCGAGCGATTGGCAGCATAATCCGCATCGCATCGAAGAACTATGAACTTCTCTCCGAAATAAACCCTGATGATATGTGAAGCAGCAGCGGAGAGCACGCGTCCTTGTCCTGGTTGAAACGGCCGTCGACGCGGTTGCTGCAAGAACGGTTTGAAGCGAAACGGTGTATCCTTTACAGGAGTAAACGTCTCTTCTAAACTGAAAGACACAGGAAGAGGCAGGCGTGGAAGACGCTTGCGCTTGGCTTTTTCGGCTCGCGTCTCGTTAGATTTACCCGCGCGCCATTCTTATTCTCGAATGCCGTCGGCGTTCTTGGCTCACATCTCGTTGGTGTCATTGGTCTTTCACTGCCGACGCTTGTGTTCAGCTTCCCTGGCTCGTGCCTCGTCGCTATTCCAGGTGCAACATTGCCATTCGCGAACAGGATCGGCTTCGCTATCCCGAAACGTCAGCGACAACCGAAAAAGGTACGCGCTGACTAGCGGGAAACATGCCCCGTCGGCTTCTTGCCCGTCGGCGTGATTGCGCGGCAGTGGCGTGCTGTCCAAATTTGTTACGGGGTTCTTTAAACAATAAATATATGAGAATGAGTTGCGTCGGGGACAGCAACGTTCTAAAGGAACTGTCTGAGGCTGTTTTCGTTTTCTTTTCACTTTAAGGACACACATACGAAAAGGACACATAATAGGGGCGTTATATAACAGACAAAAAACTGCAGAAGCAACACAACAGCCTAAACAGAGTTCCTACGCGTGAATGTCCCAACGGAAAGAACTTGGAATGTTTGCGGGGCACGTCGGCGTAGGCACGATGCAACTCGGGGATGCCAGCACTGCAGGTGTTCGGTGAAGAGATGGGCACACGGAGCAGGACGGTGCTGAAGACCGTGGTCGACGAAGTCACGCAGACTTCTCGAACGCGTAGACAAGGAACTGTTCCCACTTTAGGCCAACCGAAGCAATTCACTCGGACCCTTGAGCTCTGCCAGGCATTCAGGATGAAACTTCGACTGTGACCCTGGCGAACCGTCGTCTTCGCTGCCGCCCCAACCAACGCCACCTTGCTTGCTCGCCTTCTTATTTCCCCTCCCTACCTTGGCTCGCACTCATTCTGGGGGGATAAGCCATTAAACTGGCTTGCCAACCACGTGACCCCCTCCTCTATGCCCACTTCTCGTCGTCTTTTTGTTCGCTCCAGATCTTCCATCACACTTCTGCCTGGTGAATTCATCTGCTACGTCCATGTGAGCTTTCCCGCTACACACCATGACACACGCGCACCTGTCTCATCATATAAGCCCCCTTTCAAAACGTTGGTTTCTCGAAACCGAACTTCAGAGAGGTGCACAATAACACTCACCGGTACATGTGCAATTCTACATGGCATCACAAACGAGAACTACACACATTTGCCAGCTTTTTTTTTTCATTCTAGAAATACGCCTCAATATGTGACAAAATAAATCTATTGCCCACATTTCACTGCGACTCGTATAGTCTGCTCCAATGTTCCCTGTTTCATTGATGCAGTTCACGGTAAACGTGTGCTCCTGTAACAATAGGCTCCAAAGGAGTACTCTGCTCTTTAGATACCGAGCTCTCTGTAGATACTCTAACGGCTGGTGGTCAGTTTGTACAATAAAATGCCTACCGTAAAGGCACAAGTGAATCTTTTGTACTGCCCATACGAACGATAAGCACTCCCGCTGAATAGTTGAGTAACGAGTTACGCGTGGCAGAAGCTGTTCGATAGCGTACGCTACCGAATGTAGCATCCCGTCATGCTCTTGCATTAACACAGCACCCACGTTAACCTCTGAAGCGTCTGTTCGCAACACAAAACCTTTGTCGAAACCTTTTGAAGGACCTTATAATTGTGTGTATTGAAAGATTTGTTCCACGCATTGTAAAAAAATTGAAAGGAAAGAACCCCTGGATTTCTCGGGAAGCGTTGCAGTTGCGAAGACGGCTCAAACGTATAAAAAATCAGAGACGGTACTCTAAAGACGTAGGTATCCTCCAACAAAGAATTTCTGAACTGGCTTCTCAACTAAAAGAAAATGTATTGTCTGACAAGGAACGCTATTATGGTCAACAACTCCCGAGTCTCATGTCTTCGTCTCCCGAGAGGTTCTGGAGTTTATATTTGGTTAAATCCTGTGACTATTGATGTTTTTGAAATTGACGGTGTGGAAACTAGTGATTCCTCTGTTATTTCTAATGCTTTCAATGATCATTTTAAGTCTGTTTTTACGAAAGATAATAGAGACCGGGAAACATTTGATATGGCAGGCCCACCCCTATCGTATATTGTCATAAGTGAAGAGGGAGTTTTAATTTACTTTTGAAGCTTGATGTTAAAAACCTTCAGGGCCTGATGGAGTACCGAATGAGTTCTTAAAACGCTATGCACAATGTGTTTCAAAGTACCTAACAATTCTTTTTTCTTAATCTCTGAAAGATGGTGAAGTTCCGGATGACTGGGTAACTGCTAAAGTCAAGCCCCTACATAAGAGTGGAAATCCCTATTTTGTTATTAACTATTGGCCGATCTCATTAATTTCAACTTCCTGTAAACTACTTGAGCATATAATACATAAGCATATTTCAGAATTCCTAGATAAGCACACTATTTTGTCAGGTTCACAACACGGATTCAGGAAAGGACTTTCTACTTGTACTCAGCTGGTAACTACAGTTCATGATTTCGCACTATCTATAAATTCCGGAAAACAGGTAGACGCAATTTTTATAGATTTTGCTTAAGCTTTCGATACGGTCTCTCACAAAAAAAATACTCTTCAAATTAGATATAATTCTTAAGAATACTCAGCTTCCAAATTGAATTTCCGGTTATGTTTCGAATCGAAAACAGTACGTCTTTTTCAATGACCATTGTTCTCGTACAGTACCGGTTGACTCGGGTGTTCCCCAAGGCTCTGTGCTCGGACCCCTCCTCTTTTTATTGTTTATAAATGATATATCACAAGATTGATTGATTGATTTGTTGGGTTTAACGTCCCAAAACCACCATATGAATTTGAGAGACGCCGTAGTGGAGGGCTCCGGAAATTTTGACCACCTGGGGTTCTTTAACGTGCCCCCAAATCCGAGCACACGGGCCTCGACATTTCCGCCTCCATCGGAAATGACATATATATCACAAGATATACCTGTAAAAGTTAAGTTATATGCGGATGATTGCATCCTGTACTCGGAAATAGAGAACCATACTGATCAAATTCATTTAAACGATGCATTTGAAAAGGTCATTTATTGGTGCGATAAATGGCAGATGTCAGTTAATTTCAAAAAGACCGTTTTCATGCAAGTTTCTCACAAAAGTAACTATCTTCATTTTGCATAATGTTTTTTTTCCAGGAGGTACAACACTACAAGTACCTTGGTCTTTGGATTTCGAATGACCTTAACTGGACGAGGCATATTAACACTGTAATGAGCTCGTGCAATTACAAATTATTTTACCTTAGACGAGCTCCTAAGCACTCCACTCCCGCCGTTCGCCTTGTTGCATTTATTGCAATGGTTCAACCTACTTTGGATTATGCATCCATAATTTGGTACCCTTACACCAGAAAAAATATCAGCGAAATGGAAAACATTCAATCGAGAGCTGTTAGGTTTATTTAAACAGTTTTGGTCGTACTTCAATAACATGATTATTAGCAGAAGCTAACCTCCCAACACCTACACAAAGAAATAAAGTATTGAGATTGAAATTTTTCTTTCAGTTAGTTAAAGGTTATTTTAAGTTAGACTTATCACATATACTTCATTTGTCCACAGGATATACCACAAGGCAGAGGCATGCCTTTACAATAACCCCATTTCCACACGTAATAACACATTCAAGCATTCGTTCTTCCCTAGGACAATTACCGAATAGAATAACCTTAGTAACGAAGTTGTTTCCCAGTCATCCTTGAAACTTTTTGCTGCGCTGCTATAGCAGCGAGTGTCTAATTTCTATGACATGTGCTCCTGTTGTTTAATTCAATCACTATAACCATTCTCCACTTGTGATCATCTTGAATGTAGCGCTCATTTCTCTATATGTTCTTATGCCGGTTTATGAGAAACCACTGTTCTCTTTTTTTTTTGTTCTGAAAGTGTGTAAATGCGTTACCTGTATTATATTTATTTGTTTGCCGATTTGTAAATTTATCAAATGTATATCCACCCTGCCAAAACCCTATGTTAGGGTTGCAGTATTCATAAATAAAAACGAAATAAAATAAAAAACAGCAGTGTTCACAATTGGACAGCTGGGAAGTGCAGCACGTAAATTCCTTAAAGCTGAGTCCCTTTCAAGAGTCCACCCCACTTTGTTTTACTTTTTGACAGTTTGTACTAGCGACCGGGCAAGCTTTGCTTACGTCGGTATGAATTCTCTGTAATATTCTGCTAGTCCCAAGATGATCGAACTTGCTTTTTTTTTTGTCTCAGAACGCTTTGCGGAAAGCAGCTTATCAACTGTGGTCTCCAATAGACACACATTGCCTCCACCAATTTCGTGACCTAAAACTACCACATGGTGGTGACCAATCTCGCACTTCCGTGCCTTAATGGTAAGTCCGGCGTCTTTGATCTCTTCGAAGAGCTTCTATAACGTCGAGATATGTTCTTCCCAGGAATCGGTCGCGACCAGAACATCACCGATATAGTGCTGTACGCCCTTCGTATCTCTCAGCAGTATTCTCATGAGGCGTGTAAATACGGCCAACTCAGTTTTTATGCCAAACGGCATACGCGTGAACTGGTACAGCCCAGATGCCATGGCAAAGGCTGTCATTTGTTTTGATTCAGCCGACATGGAAACTTGCCAGTACCCTTTGGATAAATCAAACTTCGAAAAATACCTCCCCCCCCCCCCCCCACTTCCACGAACAACCCATCGGTTCGAGGAATCGACTCCGCGTCGGCTTCCAGCGCATCATTTACTTTGCGGAAATTGATGCACGGATGGTATGTGTTGTCGGGTTTCTTCACTGCAACCAACGGAGAACTGTATGGGAACGTTGACTTTTCGATCACTCTGAGGCGTACCATTTCTTCCACTTCTTTGTTTATAGCATCCTTCGCTTCAAAAGGCATAGGATACTGTGGAACGTAACTGGGTGCAGATTGGGTTAAGTTAATTTTGCACTCCACAATATTCGTTCGTCTAGGAACATCAGAAAATATATCCCTAAATGTTTTCAAGAGCTTCCTGATTTCTCGCCGTTGGTGTGGTGATAGTCTCAGCAAGTTTGACTTCCACCTAACTATCATTTTGCTTGTTATCGAAGCATGGCATCTGTTGTTCACAAGCTTCATCTTCAATGGCCACGAAGGCGCAGTTCATGTCTTCCAGCCCAGTTGTACGTTCACAGTATCTTTTTAACATGTTGATGTAAAAGAGTTTGACTTTGACACCCAAGTCAAAGAGGAAGTCAACGTCATTTCTTTTACCTACCATGGGAAATCGTCCCCTACATTCTAGAAGGGGCTTGTTCTTAGTAGTCTGCAAGAGGAGAAGAGCCTGATTCCCCACATTTAGGTCAAGCTTCTTTGTTTCCTTATTTATTTTCACTTTTTATCTACAGTATACTGCAGTCACAAAAGACTATGCAGGTGGAAAATTATACAAATGTAAGGTAACACGCACAGGTGTAGCCGAAAGGAACACAAGCTCACAGAAGAATCTATCGCATATCTAGAAATATTACAAAAAACACAAAGCTTGACCTAACTAGGCAACAAATACAGTATACAGCAGAGGCAGGCATATAGAGGAATTAAAACACACACACACTCACACACACACACACCCCACACACACTCACACCGCGGTGGTCTAGTGGCTAAGGTACTCGGCTGCTGACCCGCAGGTCGCGGGTTCAAATCCCGGCTGCGGCGGCTGCATTTTCAATGAAGGCGGAAATGTTGTAGGCCCATGTGCTGAGATTTGGGAGCACGTTAAAGAATCCAAGGTGGTCGAAATTTCCGGAGCCCTCCACTACGGCGTCTCTCATAATCATATGGTGGTTTTGGGACGTTAAACCCCACATATCTATCTATCTACACGCACGCTCACACACACACACACACATACATACATACATACATACATACATACTTACACACACACACACAAACATACTCACCCTTCCACTTTAGGTTATTTCATACTAGAGTGCAAAACGTATAACAGCTGGCAACTGTAGGAAAAAAACAAAAACAGCAACAACGACAAAACTCTGCCCGAAATAAGTTCAGAGTGTTATTATGGTATTTGCAACTTATGAAGAACCACAAATAAAAAACAGTAAAAAATGATGAAGTACAAAAATGAAAAGCATTGAGAAAGAATAAAAGTCACACGAACAGTCAGTTGTTTAGTACATTCCTTGATAGGTAAGTTGCGCACTTTCAAATTAACTTGCAGGTTCTCTTAGCAACAATATTTTTAGGTGGCGAATTCCAATCTGAAATGTTTACAGAGAAAAAAGAGTACTTGAATATATTAGTGCATGTTTGATGAGAAAGTAGATTATGTGCATGTCGATTTCTCGACGTGCGTGACGTAAATGGCTGAAGGTAGGCACGCGCATTCACAATAAGTCTTTTGCGATAAAAAAAAAATAAAAATTTAGGTCTTGATATTTTTCTGCACTACTCTAAAGTTGGAATTTCATTTGCAAGCATTGGAGATTATGGGGAATCTGTTCTTTTATAATTGTTACACACGGAGCGTACTGCCCACTTTTGTACCATCTCGAGCCTATGCACATCTTTTTTGTAGTGAGGATCCCGCACGTATTGAACTTTAGGCAAAACGCAGGTTCTGCGGGCGAGAAGCTCAGCAGCATGGGGCGAATTTCTCAGTTGGTGCCTAAGTGAGCCAACTTTTCGAGTAGCTGCTCTACAGATGTAGTCGATGTGGGAGGACCATGTAAGACTGTGGGAGATTGTTAATCCCAAATATTTGTACTCCGTGGCTTTCGCGACGGAGTAATTACTAATTTTGTACGTATATAAGAATGGTTGTCTTTTATTGCTTACGCGAAGCAGCACAGTTTTCTCGGAATGAAGCGACTGTGACCATGTTGTGCATCGTTCGTGAATTTTTGCTAGGCTGGTGTTTAATGAAATTTTGTCGTTTTGGTAAGTTATTCTTTTTAAAATCAAACAATCCTCGGCAAAGAGCCTAATTTGAACATCAGGGCACACAGCTGTGGTAATATCTTTCACACACATAAGAAAAAGAATTTGTCCCAATCAGACCTGTGCGCTGGTACAGAAATTGCCGGTGGCAGCGCGGCGCGAAAAGGGGGGGGGGGGTTCATTTCGTTTCATTTCATTTCATTTTATTTACCCTCAGGGTCATATGGCATTATAGAGGGGAGTGGAAATAAAGTTTACAAAGAAAAGGAAGATACAGCATGAGAATAAACAGCATAGAAAATACATAATATACAGCATAATGTACAGCCGAGAAAATACAGCATGAGAATAAACAATGTAACAAACTTGTAAATGGAAAAGTAAAGAAAAACTCCTGATTATACAATAGCAGCTGTGCAATGACAGTGAACATAATACAATTTTGAGTAACGTTTAGCTCATACAATACTGAGTAAGGTTTGACGGAAAATATTGTTATTAGTAATAGTGACGATGTCTTCGGGCAGGTGGTTCCAATCTACTGATGTACGAGGTATAAATGATCGAGAAAAACACTGGGAATTGTAAGATGCGATTCCAACCTTATGACGATGGTCGATGCGAGGAGATATGTACTGAGGGTTGAGGATTATTTGGTTATGTAGGGTGGGATGATAGAATAATTTGTTAAATGTACTCAAACGAGATATTTTCCGACGGGATGCAAGGGAAGGAAGGCCTAGGCTGGATTTCATTGAACTGATACTGGCGATGCGATTGTAGTTAGAAAGTATGAAACGGGCGGAGTTATTCCGTACGCGCTCAAGTGAAGTAACCAGGTTATCGTGGTAAGGATCCCACACTGATGATGCACATTCAAGTTTGGAACGTAATAATGTTTCGCACAACAGAAGTTTTAGTGCAGAAGGAGCTTTTGAAAAGTTACGACGTATGTAGCCTAACATGCGATTAGCATTATTATTAATGTATGCAATGTGGAGCGCCCAAAATAAGTTAGATGTGATAAGAATGCTCAGGTATTTTTACGGGAAGACTGGATCAAGCGGGAAGTTGCTTAAGTAGTATTTTGATGGGGTGTTAGCAGATCTAGTTACGCGCATTACCTTACATTTAGCGATGTTTAAGTTCATCCGCCATGTGCTGCACCAAGCTGCTACTTTTTTAAGATCAGATTGGAGGCTTAAACTGTCATTATTACAAGTTATTTCACAAAAATGACGCAGTCATCTGCAAAAAGATGAATGTTAGAAGAAAGTGAAGACGTGAGGTCATTATAATAAATTAGAAACAAAAGTGGACCAAGAACTGACCCTTGCGGTGCACCTGAGTGGACCGCAGCAGATGACGAACTGTGATTGTTAGCAGTTACATATTGAACATGGTTAAACAGAAAACACTCAATCCACTTGAGTAAACTATTGTCAATATTTAGTAGGTTCAGTTTGAACAGTAGTAGTTGGTGACAGACTTTATCGAAAGCCTTACTAAAGTCTAAAAAATGCAATCAGCACATGATGAACGGTCTAAAATGTGATGCAGTTTGTGAGTGAAATATATGAGCTGTGTTTCGCATGAAAAATGTTCGCGAAAACCACGTTGTGCTGCTGTAAAAAAAGAATTCGATTCAAGAAAGTTAATGAGGTTGGTGAAAATGACATGTTCTAATAATTTACAGGAAGTGCTTGTTAACAAAATAGGGCGATAAATTTTTGGAGAGTGTTCATTGCCTGACTTAAAGATCGGGACCACCCTCCCGATTTTCTATTGTGTAGGAATGGTTGATGTATCTAAGGACTGTTGAAAGATTTTTGTTAGTATCACTGAACTGTAAGTAACGGTGCTTTTCAGAAATTTGGTACCAATATTGTCATGGCCAGGGGATGAGTGAATGGGAAAGTTATCTATGAGTTTAGCGATACCGGAATGATCAATGGAAATTGGTGGCATGGCAATATAATTGAAGTTTTGCACATGAGGTTGGATGACGTTAAGAACTCGAGAAAAGTTGTTTTTAAAAGTGTCATTAAGTAGATCGGCGCACATGTCAGTAGGAACTGGATTGTCAAAATCATCTACTAGAACTATGGTGTTATCTGGTAAAAGGTTAATTAAGCGCCAAAATTTACGTACATTATTTGCAAGCATATCTGGGAGAAATCGAGAAAGTAAATGTAATTTAGAGGATTTTAAGGCGGTAAGGTAAGCGTTGTGCGCTGCTTTGTAAATCGCCCAACGGTGTTCAAAAGGCGCTAGTTTTGCTGATCTGTAAAGTCGTTTTTTATGGTTAGATAGACGTTTGATGTAGGTGTTGTATCATGGTGTCTGGTGATTAGAAATGATGGTTCGGTTAGAAATGTATTTCTTATTAAGTTCGTCTACTTTTCCAGATAAAATATCCCAGTTCGATTGGACAGAGCGATCACTGAACTGGATAAAAAAGGAAGCAACGAAGTTCAATAGTTCGTCATTAATGGCATCGAAATTTGCATTACTGTAATCGACTATGAGTTTTTTCACTTTGGTTCGTTTTGGGGGTGGCATTTTAAGGTGAAAAGCAAGCATAGAATGATCACTGATACCAGTCATATAAGTGATTTCAGAGGCTAGATCAGGCGAGTTGGTCAAGATAAGGTCAAGGGTACTTGAAGTGGTACTGGTTATTCTTGTAGGTTGGGTCACCTGTTGACACAAGCCAAAAACAGAACACATATCTACAAAATCCTTGGCTTGTGCTGAAAAAGGTAATAAGCTTGGTGGATCAGTGTTCCAATTTAAGTTGGGCAGGTTAAAATTGCCTAGTAGAAACAGAGGCGTGAAAGGAAAGCGCGAAGCGACCATGTTTATGGAATCGTGCAGTTCACTTATGAACGTTTCCGAAGATGAAGGCGACCGATAGATACCCCTATGATGATTTTTAAGTGAGGAATTGTTAGCAGAACCCATACTACTTCAATGTCGTGATTAATCTGTATACATGACGATGGAAGGCATTTGGATATAGCTAAGAGCACGCCTCCCTCTCGGCGCAGTGTGGGATCACAGCGATAAATAGTAAAGCCTTGCACATTATGAAAGAATTCATTGTCATGCGTATTTGGAGAAAACCACGTTTCAGTAAGTGCAGTCACATGAGTGCCGCACGAATCTATCGCGGATGATAAGGAGTCAAACTTAGTAAAATCAGGTTCTCCCTTCTCGATGTAGAAGAAACCACTCCTCCCCACTCGGACTCCGAGGCGCACCACCCGCGGTGGTGTAGCAAAGTGGGAGAAGAAACGTACGCCGCTATCCCAATAGCGGCTATAGGCCTGCTGGTCGCTTGACGATGAAGCAGAAGCAACGCTGAAGAAGTTCTACATGGCTGAGAAAAACTTGTATTTACAGATTTTACAAAACAATGGACATCAATGTTACAAAAAAAGAAAAGAAAAACAACTTGGAAATGAACCGACTTCTGTAGGGCGACCCTACGGGGTTCGGCGGAGCCGATGGTGCCTAACACCGCAAGCTCGGTTCAGAACACTCGGTGGAGCCACGGGGCCTCTTCTTATCCCTTCCTGGCGCTCCGCCCTTACCACACTCTCGGCACATAATCACTTGCTTGTCCTTTGATTGGACAGCCCATTGGGTAGATTAAAATAAACTCCAAGAAGATCCCGCCTTCGTGCACGTGGGACTCATGCACTCTCCTCAAACAACACAACAACCAAAACGTAAATAAAACAAAACTAGAAAAAGCATAGAGACCAGGGCCAGCTTCGCGGCGCACAATTATCTAGACAGAGCTAGCCGTACTCGGTATTGCGGCCGTAGGGCGATTTCCCTCTACCACGTCAATTTCTTGACGACGGGGCTATAACCCTCTTGCCTCTGTGCGCCGTACGGGGAACCGCTCGCTGACCGCGCATATTTCTGCTTACGAGTTCCTTTGCCCAGATAAACGGGGACGCAGTCGAAGACATGCCCGATTCAACAATAGGCAACCCAGGCGTCGAACGGGCGGCCGTCACCATTTCCCGTGTCGCGAACCCGCTTCTGAGAGTTACTGGACCAAAGCCGATCCGGCAGAAAAGGTCGTCGGCGACTTCAGAGTTTTCGCAACGCGCGCCGCCGATTCTGCAGGCGCGCAAACAGTACGTGGCCGGGCCATACGCCGAACCGATGCGAGGAGTCACCGCGGTGCGCGGGGTCTCGGAAGAGGCCCGTTGATGCGCCGACTGCCCGTTCCGAGAGGCAATTAGGGGGCTCTCACACCAACGTTTATAATCTCACCCCTTTCGTTGCCCCCGTTGGTTCCCTTTTCCTTGAGCTAGTAGTAACTGGAAACGCTCGACCATCTCTGGCGTTGAACAAAGCAGTGTAATATGCTGGCGCCGTGTGTCTGCGCTCGCGGCAAAACCGGTTAGTGGTGCTTCGACCGCTTGTCACTCAAGCAACGCTGGCTGCCCGCGGCTGACATGCCGTTCCAAGCTTACGCCGTAAAGCAAATAAAAGCACACAAAAATTGCCGCGCTACGAATTCTTACCGCGGTCCTACAGACTTGTTAGCAATGCTTCTTGTGTTTGAATAAAGGAAGGATAGCTTCACTTTAGAAGCAGGTGATAGACCATCTCCCATCTTGTTTTCCTATTGTGAACTGTTTTCAGGTTGATGTCGAGCGTGGCCTGCATAAGAAGCTTGTGATTGCGATTCTTCGACGATGCCAAGGTTAGTATTGTAGATATAACACTTGCCGTTACCTAGCATCTTATTGTAGCGAAGTTTAAAGGATGCAACATTAATTAGGCTGATTGTTACGAAATTCAGTTAGCTTTTTGCGGGCGATACGGGTGGTTGCTGAAAAATCTTCCGATACACCGATGTTTCTTTGTTTTAATTGGCCTTGGAGCGAAAAAAGTTGCTCTTTAGATTTGAAGTCGGTAAGCTTGACAATTATTGGGCGGCACTTGGTAGGAGAAGAGGAACCTAGCCTTTATGCCCTCTAAATCGTGCTGCCTGTGAAGGTACTTAAAACCGACTTTATTTGAGAGGTTAGTTTGGCTTCTGTCTCCTGCCATGTTTCTTTGCAATCGGAAAAACCATAGAAGAGAACATTGTTTCGCCGTGAGCGATCTTCCAAGTCATCAAGTCGTGTCTGGAGTGAAAAATTGCGTGCTTCGAGGTTGTGGACCTAAGCATGCACTTCAGATAGCTCTTCATTAACTTTCTCGAGGACTTCCGATTTTTGCTCGAGGTCGTCGAGGCGCTTTTGTACGGCGGTAACCTTTGCCTCTATGTTCTTCTGGCCACATTTAATTGACTTCATATCAGCTCTTAATTCGTTCTGAACCTTTGCACTTTGTAATGATCTTGTATGAATATCCTTGATCAATTTAAAAAGAACAAGCATTTGCTCAGTTGGGTTTTCAGGCAGAGATTCGATATCTAATAAATTTTCTGAGCGCGTAGTTGGTCCCGGATTTGTTTCAATGTCACCAGAGCGTAATAAAAGCAAGGCCACTGAAAAACAGTCTAATACAATTTCACATAACATTTGTGGACAGGGGAACACTAGCAGAAAGGCGTCATCTGATTTCCTAGCAAATAGCGGTAATGGTTTACACACCTGCATGTTGAGCAGTAGATTAAAAACACTTGATGTGATGCTGTTCCCGTGTCCAATGAAGGAATGTCGGTAAAAGCAGCAGCTTAAGTTCTTCTCTGGGCATGATGTCAGGATCGATGCGGTTGGCAGTCCGTATTCCACAGCCGAAGAAAGCTTTGCCGGCAAGTGCACATGCCCGGAAGTCGATGCCGGACGATAGCACTATCGGCACCATCGGCGCAGAAGGGGCGGTTATCGGGCTAGCAAAGGCAACCGCTGACCATGACAGCAGAAGTAATGGTAATTACTGCATGTTGAACAGTAGATTAGGAAAACTTGATGTGATGCTGATCCACGTCCACTAACTTAACTCAAGAGTGAGGAGAAGGGTTAACTCAAGAGTGAGGAGAAGAGATCAAAGCTTCATTCGAAGTGAGAAAAACGGAAAGAAATTCGCCAATACCAAGGAAATATGGACTGTCTCCTCGAGCTAAGCTCGGTGTTTCTATATCATCTTCGCTTCTGCGCAGTGCGTCGGGGGTGTTCCGTGGCCCCGGAGTAAGACAGTGGAAGCCGCCTTCATTTCTTTTGCTGCCCCTTGCACTTTTTGGGAGGCATTTGATACGGGCCGGGAAAACCGCCATGGCCAGGATGGAAGCATCCGATATTAAGAAGCGCCTCGCGAGATTTCCGCTACAGGAAAGGAGTATGTGCTGCCACATTGGGAATGGGTGAATTGGACTCACCAATGTCTATGCCTCAATTTCTCATGAAGTCAATATCATCCTAGTGACGTTACGGGCAGTTGTGAATACCTTTTGCCTTGACTAACACGCACATAGTGCTGAAAAATAGGGTGCAAGGAAAGAGCATCGTCATGCAGAAACTTGTGACTGGGCGCTAAAGTGACGGGAAGTCGCTACAACTGAACAAATTTTGTCCGAAGTACCGGTAACTTCGCATATAGCTGCCCGCTGATGAATGAACAATAGCGCAAGATTCTGTGTGAAGTGCTGCCCTCAAATGAGCGTAATGTTCGCAAGTCCCCTCTCGTGTGTGACTTTAAGCAAGAACGTGGCTCATGACCAAGTACATCCAATTGCTTTATGCCACAGTGACTTCAAAGCTATGGTTATCTATATATATATATATATATATACAGCACAATCTGCATACATAACTCAATGGATTTCAGGAAGCATCAGTTTATTTTTTCTTAGAGGAAAAGTGGCGGGGCAAGGAAGCTGCATCACAACACCTATATGACGATTTCGTTTGCTCAAACAATCAGACACAATGGAACGTGGTCTGCTTTATTTAGTTATGCACTTATTTATTGCATGAGCAAATGCCAAGAGAGTAAAGCGTACAAACCCGCAGATATATTCATCTGCCTAAGGAAGGTATTAAATACTCATGTAGAAGCAGTACAGAAAACAATGTCGTTTGAAGGAAACCATGGTGTGTGAAATATAGCGCTTGCCACGATAAATAAAAATAAACCTCTCCACACCTCAACACTGCCCGTTATTTTAGAACAACCAGTGTGATTAACAAATTCTGAAAGCATTTAACCGCTGATCACACTCTTCCGTGACCATCATCGTGTGAGGCACAATGTAAAGAATGTGAAATAAACATTGTAGTAGACGAAACGAAACGTGTGTCTAACGTCATTAAGAAGAACGAACACGTAACCAATTGTTGCGAAAGGCATTAGTGCAGCGCCAGATTCAACCCACTGCCGAACATCGGGACCACACGTTTCGGTATTCACTGGTTAACCATATGCACGGAGTGTTTGGGCGGTGATTTGTTTTTTTTTTTTTTTTTGCTGCTGTCGCTTGCTAGAGCTCTAGAGAATCGCACTATAACCTTGAGGAAAATCGGGTGGTGCATTCATTCAACTATTTTGGGAATGATGGGAAGTATACTGCTTGGATGGCATTGCGTTAGTTAGCGAATTGCCTATAGGTGTTCTCTGTTTCGATTTGGGTCTGCACGAATCAGCTTCACCCGGCCTGCAGTGTTCACAGGCGTGCGTATATGTGTGTGTCGGGGAGCGGCGCAAAGAACAAAATCTTCTTGAAAAAGGCGGGAGAATGCTAGCTTTTCTGGTTTAGGAAACATTGCATATTTACGGTAGGTATTTCATAGTTTTGGCAAAGTGTCGTTGATGTACCAATGCCATTATTATATAATCCAAAACTTATCAAAGATACTGCATAGATTTCACTTTATTGTCTGTATAATTACGTCTTCCCTAGACGCACTTAACGTGGCTGGAAAATTATGACAAAGCTACGTGAACGCCTCTCAATGATCTGCTGAACCTCCCGGCGCTAAAAAAATCTCTTCTGCTCTGCACTAAACGGTTTTTACAGCGGAGTGAGAGACCCGTTGTATAGAAATTACTGCTTTCACGATCTTTCTGTGCATCAGCACACGTGCCTGCCGTTTGTGTAAAAAAAGTGTTTGTTAGTTACTGTTCCACAAAGTACATCACAGACTAAACAGACGCAAATACCCACCACCAAACAACAAATTTGACAAAATACAGGCCGTAACTCAGAGGTTATTACAGACAATCACGTAGCCCTGCCAGGTGATCCTACGCCTGTGTTATCCTCACCTATACCCGACGGACGCGTGTAAAGCGTGCGGGGAAAGTACCACACTGCGGCACATGTATTGGGAGTGTGCTGGAAAAGTTCACGTCACTGCCGTCGTTCCCTTCGTGACGAATGTTAGGCATTGATTAACTCCGAGGCCAAATGCTGCTGCCACCACCCCGCGAGGGCAGGGGCCGGACTCCGCCGCGGCTGCGGTCACTGTTGCCGATCGGCGGCTGGGAGGCGGTACTCACCAGGCACAAGCTGGCCAATAAGCTTTGCGCCATCCAGGAAGCTGAAAACGCCGCCCGGGTCCAAGAACTTCGAGCAGTCACCTGAGGCACCGCCGTCATAATTGACGGAGAGTGGGAAGGGACAGGGCTAACTCTCCTCTTTCCCCCCTCGCCTGGTAAAACTGCCGAACTTTAACTAAAGTTCATTCATTCATTCATTCATTCATTCATTCATTCAATTATTCATTCATTCATTCATTCCTAAATTGTTGATGGATATTCTAAGTTCAAAACGCATGTTAATTTCATCATTTCAAAATATTTTTTTCACTATCTGCTAGCGCCAAATCTCGAGAAGAATTCTTAGCACTGTATAGTACCCCAGTTCGGTTGGATTTGTCCCGGTTTTCGGTCAATATCGAGGTCACGCAAAGTTTCTGCGATCAACTTTTTATTTGGAAAAATGAAGCAAGCCCTTATGGAGAATAAGTCTATGTCACTTTGTTTTATTCTCAAGGAACGAGCGCCGCGAATGGCAAGAACGAAATCCACCCGAAGCAGACAAAGCTTCTACTTTCCATCAATCCTATTATGGCTGGAGAGTCTGGTGTCTAGCCTGTTGGCACATAGATTGGAATCTAGGAACCCATCGTTCATAAAACACATATACAAGAAGACAAATAAGACAACCACACACGCTGGGGCTTGTGGCCGTCATGTGTTTTTTGTAGGCTGGATTCCTCAATTCCAAGCCATGGTGGTCAAAGCGCAGTTCAATCAGCCTCGCTTGCCCCACGTAGACATTTCGAAAAATTAATTTCAGCGCAAACAAGCGACTCATTCAAGTACACACACACCCACGCATCAAACATGCACAACTCTGTGTTTGTGTGCGTGAATGTGTCATGTGTTCGTGCTCAAATTAATTTGTTGCAATGGTCCACCAGGTAGCCCCACAAGAAGTTCACTCGAGTAGACACTCGAGCCAAATTCCACTCTAGGTTTTGTGTTATGAACTTTTACGCTGAAACTGTGACCTTCTCAATCGGCATCAACAGTGCGCTTGTCGACCACCGAGGACACTGTGATGTGAAAACACTTGCTGACTTTGGTCGTTTCGGTAAAAGTGAGGATGACTGGTGTGGCCAGAGTCTTTATATTGTACGGCGTTGTGTGACTTTATACCACGATATATATATATATATATATATATATATATATATATATATATATATATATATATATATATATATCAACCAGTCAACCAGTCGAAACTGTTGGTATTAAAATTAAGACAATAGCAAAGTTGTGTTTCTTCTCTTCCCAAGTAGGTTTGGCCAATTGGAAAACATCTTTATTGCATACACACACATTGCATACACACTCACATATTTATATATATATATATATATATATATATATATATATATATATATATATATATATATATATATATTTAATTATTATTTATTTATAAACGAGAAATTGTGGCGCACCGCCACCGGGTGGCGGCGCACAGCTCTAGTCCCAGTACGCTTCTCTGAGGCACACTCGACGTAACTGGCAAGCGACTAGATGAGCACCCATTGACATCAACAAACTGAGTACGGTTGGACAAGTACTGCTTAATTAAATTTATTGTAAAACATCGTAGACCAAACATGTGAAGTTTGCTTTGGAGTTTAATGTGGGATACACGGTGAAAAGCTTTGCTGAAATTCAAAAATATAAATGAATCGGACCGGCCCAGTCGAGGGTTAAAGCGACTTCATGAATAGTTCTAGCAAGCTGTGTAATTGTTGAAAGGTTTTTGCGAAAGCCATGTTGGTGGTCAGATAGCAGTTCATGCCGTTGAAGGAATTCGGTTATGAAATGTACGAGCATATGTTTAAGGGTTTTGCAGCAGGACGTCAGAGATATCGGGTGGTAGTTTTACTTTTTTAAGTGATCTCCTTTTTTCTGTGAACTGCCACTACCCGGGCGACACGCCAATCATCTTGAATGATAGCTTACTTTAAACATAAATGAAAAATTGCAGTGAGATTGTAGTACACAGGGTCGGCATACCAGCGCAAAAAGCATTCGGAATGTTCTCGGGGCCACCTGAAGATCTTTTTTTAAGGTTCCGTAAAAGAGAACAGACACCCTCAACAGGTATAATGTTCTCATCAAAATCTGATGGCCCAAACAAGCGGACGCCGCTTTCGGCTGGAGTATTCATTCAACACGTCAGCTATGCCGCTAAGTTCCGTTATTAGCACATCCATTTCTTTTATTTGGTCTATTTGTTCAGATTTTGAGCAGAGAAAACGCCAAACTTTCCCAGTATTAGTTTTTTTTTAATTTGAGAAAGTAGTCTCAATATATTTTTTTTTTCGCGCACGACAGCGCACTGTGTAATTTTTCCCGAAGTTGACGTCGTGATTCGTTATTGAAGGCCTTTGTTTATTTGTCGTTTAATCTTGCGCTTCAAATGGATAATGTGTCTATCAACCAAGGGGTTGCGGCCATTTGACTTCATACGCTTCGTAGGAACAGTATTTTCAGTGTACTTTTCAAGAGTTGCTTGAAACGTATTCAACATAATTGCAGCATCATGGTCTCGCAAGTTTTCTGCAAGCTACCACAGTTCGTCGAGAATCACATCATCATTCGCCTGATTAAAGATTTTGACAGTTTTGCTTTTGGGCCTAGTCTTCATGCAGTTATTTATAGCACAGGAAAAAAGAACTAACTTATGGTCCAATATGCTATCCTCCACACAAACGGAATAATTAGCAATGCTTCTGCTGGCAAATATTAGATCGAGAATTGCGCCACCACCTTCAGATTCATGGGTGGTTTCATAAGTACCCTGAAGTAAGTCACGTGCTAGAATTATATCTTGTAGTGCATTGTCAAGCAAGTGAAATGTAGTGGTGCAACTCAAGTTATTAATGGCACACTAAAATCCCCAGCCAGTGTTCCACTAACGTTCGTCGACATGTAATCTGATAAGAACAGCAAGAACTCAGGGGGCGAATATGGAGGTCTGTAGACCACACACAGTGTAACTGCATGTCCTCAGCAGCTTATGTTAAAATAAAAGACTTTCATGGTTTTCCAAGTGTTGTAGTAATCTAGCTCATAGTGTGTTTTTTTAAAATAAAGGCGATTCCACCTCCCCGTGACGTACGATCGCGACGAAAAATATGGTGCGAGTTGTCAACTATTACCTCGTCTGGCACGCACTCATGCAGCCATGTTTCCGTTATTATCGTAATATCAGTATCGTGGCAAAGAAGGAGGCACTCCAGTTTCCATGTTTTGTTCACGATGCTACGAGCATTATTATTAGGTACTATAAAATATTTTGGTCCCGCGCTTGCATGGTTTCATAAGGCATTTGATGTGTTATGGCTGAGTTCTACAGACTTCCTCCTTGCCTCAGCGTAATAGCACGTAAATTCTCTCAAACTGCTCGATTGTTTCTTTCTTCATGACACATATAAAGCACGCCATCTTCTTTTGGTTCGTCATGAATAACTGTCGCCTTCTGGTTGTTTAACCTATCTTCTTTCCCGGACTGCCACAGAAGCCGCCACTTAGTGTTGAGTTGAAGAAGTGTAATCATTACTATTAGATATATTAGGAATATTGTTGATAGTTGATATATTGATATATTCTAGTAGTATCGACGCTGGTACTCCCTTGAAGCCACCAAATTTTTATGCGCCAAGTGCAGGGTATCTTCAGTACTTTCCCATAGGCCTACAACGTACTGATAAGTCGTCCTTAGCTCGGGGTTCACTTCATCTTAAGTCTACAACTCTTTAATCGTAGTCATCGGCCCGCGTACACGTCGGGCCTAGATAAGTAAGAAGGGTGAAAAACCCATGATCTCTTGGGGAACCTACCGGTATGCAAAAAGCATTGGAGCTAGATACCGATCCAACAACTTAGGTTTTTCATGACACATCTTTCTGGGCATTTTTTTTAGATTTCCATTGAAGTGCTCTACAAGCCTATTGCACATGGGGTGATAACAAGCTGTGGTCATTATCTTGGTAGATAAAAGCTTCTTGGTTTCCTGCATTAACTCTGACGTAAAGCATGAGCCTCTGTCTGTAAGTAACTCTTTAGGAATTCCGATCCTTGAGAACATATCGAAAAGTCTCTCTGCCACAGTGGGTGCATCAATCGATGGGATCGCAACAGCGTCAGGATATCTCGTCGAAAAATCAATTAGCGCCAGAATGTACCGGTTGCCTTTCAAAGACGATGGTTTCATCTGTCCTATTATATCAATGCCCACTCTTTCAAGTGGTGTATCAATAATGTTCATCTGGCCCAACGAACACTTGACAATCCTCCTTTAGGCACAGTTCTTTGGAAAATGTCACATGACAGAACAAACCGTTTTATTTCTGCCTGCATCCCGGGCCAATAAAACGCCTCCTGCAGGTGGTAACTTCCGCGTTGAATTCCTTGATGGTCAGCGAGAGGACTGTCATGGGTGATTTTCAGCACATATGCACGCACGCATTTGGTAAGACAACTTGTTTAGTTTTTTTTTCCGTTGAGAAGGTCGTACTCTCTCTAAAGGAAACCACTTTTCATGATAAATACTTCATGATTGCCCCACCTAGTATGGCGAACCACATAAATACGGTCAAAACACAGATGGATCATCCTTTTGAGCAACACGCAGGTCATCTTTTGTGATGGCAGGGAATCACGTTTCTTCTCCATACTGGCTGCACAGCTTTCTCACCTTTGCTACTACAATCTTCATGGGACTCTGTGCCCTATCGTCTTCTGGTCATTTGTGACGGCATTCTTCTTGATCATCCTTATGTGATCATTAGAGGTCAGGATCAAAAGGCACTCGCACTCCTCGTATATTCCCAATAGTAACCTCATACAGGGAACGTGGCATGCATTTCACCAAAACCCGTCCTGCATAATACGGAGAAGACAGGTATATCAACGCTTATGGCAGTTCGTGTGATGTTCCGTCCGCAGGGATGACAGTGCTATATTTTCCTGTCAAGGCTGTGCTGGTGGCGCACTCTAGGGTTATCCAAGATACGCTAGAAATACCTGAGCTTATAAAACTCAAATCTAAGGCAGAGCGGGATCGGTCTCAGATAAATGTGGGAGTTCTAGCACTGAGGCTTGATAAATTATTGTCTAAAGACCAGTCTCACAAACGTTGTCCACATTGATGAGCCGTAAAACTCCAACTAGTGTGGAGAGAAATGAAATCCCCGACCATAATTTTTTGTTTGCACCACAAATTAACAGCCATGTCTAATCATTTTGTGTCTTGTACACCCACAGAAAAGTACACATGTACTAGAAAGTAGGGTGAGAATCCAGGCAAGGTAATGTCTAAAGCGAAAGTTTCGCATTCAGGGGATAGACGTTTGTACGAAGTTTTGACTTTCGAACTAGTTTTATTATTGACGAACAACGTTAAACTTTCACCTTTCGGCGGGTGATTTAGGCGGAAAGACCGGAAGTTAGGTAAGTTAAACCAATGATAAGCTGACAGCCATGTTTCTTGCAGTGCAATAATGTCTGAAGTGACTTCACAAGACAAATACAATAAACATGTACTAGCTGAAGGAATAGATCGGCCGTTCCAATGAAGAATTGTGAGAGAACCTATCATTTTGACAAAATGTTTCGGCAACAAGCTTATCTAAAATACTTTCTTTAACAAAATTGGTCTTCGATAGGTTATCTTTATGGTATTTTTGCTTTTTAATGTTTTGACGAGCCAACTTTTTTGGAGACAGGGGATCGAGTGCGCTTTCGGGATTTGATGTCCATGTCCATATCATTAGAATCCTGACCATCCTCCAGTATGTCATCACTTATCTTCTGGTTGTCTGTACGAGAGGGCCTGCAGCCTGTATTTCTGAAGCTGCTGACTATGCTTCTGCCTCACTTGGAGGGAGACTACCGTCAGGATGTTGTGAAGCATCCCCCACATCTCTCGGCGATTCATATACTTGTGTCAACTGATTGGCTAGAATATGTGATAAGCACTCACAAAGGGTTGTAGCTAGGTGGTCTATAGCTTTCTCCAGTGCTTTTTTGATCATGTCCGCAATGAACACTGAAAGAGAGCCTTCCAAAGTTGCACTATGTCAGGCTGCAGCACCATCGCCACCCCTGGTTCTAGCGTGAATTTCAGCGATGGCGCCTTTTCGTGAACATTGTCTGCAATCAAATATTTCCAGAATTTGGATCTCATGTGCTTTGGTTGAGTGATTTGCTTATCCGTGCTGTGCGCTTCTTGACTAAGAACACTTTTCGTCAGTACTACTGCATTCATTTGCATTATGCGCCTCACCACAGCTTCGGAATCTGGGATGATGTGCATTGTTTTAGGGTGTGTTCATAGCACCAAAATTTTGAGCCTGGAGGGGACGACATGACATTTGTTCCATTCTGAATTTTAGAGGCCAAGCCTTAATTTCAGTGGGGCGAATCAACCCGGCAAATGTGACAATCACGGACTCGGGAAGTTATTCTTTTCTACCACTCGTGTGAACCTATAAACTGCAGTTGCACCTGCCTCAGAGAACATCTCTAGGACCTCAGCTGGAGTCATGTTGATGTCGACGCCTCGAACAATACTTTGACGCATGCCAGGTGAGGAGGAATAAAGGTGCTTACCGGATCGGTTGCGAACATCGACCATTTTAGTAAGCCTCTTACACAGAGATGGTGAGGCCAAAAGCAGACAATGCCTCCCTCGCCGAACTGCCGGACCTCTGTCATGCTGTTACAGTGAGCTATCGCTGCTTTCAGTTCCGACTAGATTACTTTTCGGTTTTTCATCTTAATGACACCGTCGTTGCTTGGGACTAGGGCCAAGCGTAGGAACGTGTCTACTGGTAGCTTCTGCGAAAGAAGAGAAGCATACCAGATGTAAGCCCCTAGTTCAGGTGAAGAAAACGGCATCTGTCTGGACTGACTAGCCAAAAAAGCACTAGCTAAGGCACTAGTAGTAGCTACTCAGATTTCAGCCATACTCCTAGAGGCAACAAGCGGGCAGGGCACTGGAGCAAGCAGCAGGACAGCAGGCACCCAACGTCTCTTCTTGCTTGCTTCTCGGTCGTCTCGGGGCCTGCTTTGGCTCTCCCTGCCTTGGCTCGTACCCATTATGGGGAATAGGCCATTCAACCGGCTTGCCAACGGTGTGAGTCTCTCCTCTATGCGCACTTCTCGTCACATTTTTCTTCGCCCCCGAACATCCACCGCGCTCCCACCAGGCGAATTGATCTGCTACGTCTATGTCGGCTTTTCCGCTACACTACACGACACACGACACATGTCTCATTACAACATTTCCGGTGCCGCGGGACCACAGCCGGGCTAGAGGACGGCGTGCCTGCCCGCGACTTCTTCTCGCAGAAAGATGAGAGACGTGGCGTGTGTGAGCACTTGATGCTGGCGTGAGCAGTGGGCTCGAGCATTGCGAGTGGTGGAGAGGGTGAAGTGAGTGACATGACACGCGGCGAGTGGTGACAAGCTAGACAGAGAGAGTGACGTCACGTGCGCACGCTGCGAGGGAAGGCGTGGCCTACTTGGTACCGCCCCGGTGCAAAGAGACAGCGTTACACAGGCTAGTCAAAGAGCTGCTTCGCACATAACAAGAAAAATGACCCGATAATGTAATTTTCTCAACGACCTGCCTTTAGTCTCTAGATTCACTCAAGTACCGAAGCAAACTAAACATTTCTCGGAATGCAACCGCAGGGACCCTCAGCCGCCTTTATTGTAAAGAAAGCAGCGAGGCCGTAACCCAGCCCTTAAAATAGTGACCGGGCAGGTACAACTCAGTATCACTAAGGGGAAGTCTTTGTGTCCCTTTCCTGTTAGAGGGGGGAGGGTACCCCACTTGAACACGCCTATGTTTCTTTTCGTCAAGGTAAGAGTACTAACGAACTAGAGAGGTATGTTTGTCCATTTCGCTGACGCAGACACGATTTGTAGGCCGCACAGAGATATATTGGCGGCGAAGTTACGTTTTATTTTCTATTGAAAACTTCAATATTTTCGTCAGTAAAGACAGACGTGCTATATTCAGGCTGTTGCAGTGCAGCCACTGACCCTCAAAACTCATCAACATGTGGCCTCTTCACTGCCCCTTATAGCAAATCGTTCAAAATATACCCGTACATTTGAGTAAACAGGCAGTTATAAGTATTGACAAAATCTTCAGAAAGAAAATGATGTGGCGCATGAATCGTGGCACTCGGCTGCTGCGCTGGAAGAATTGCGTCTGTGTGTCCATTCGTCCACCCGTTCGTCAGTCCGTCTGTGCGTCCATTCGTCCATCCCTGCGTTCTTCCGGGGTTCTGTCCATGAATTCGTCCATGCTTCAGCTCATGCGTCAGCTCATGTGTCCGTCCCTTTTATTGTGCACACTTCTATTCGACCAATGTCATCTAGGAAATGAGATAAGAAATGATGATGAGACAGCGCCGTCTATACCTTTCGGTAGATACTGCAAGTTACACCTAACGCAGGACAAGAATAGGCTAAGAGGAGCTTCGCCCCTAAAATTGGAGGACTGGCAGCGTAAACTGGAAGCTATGTAGGGAGGGATGGCACGTGATCAAAACTTTATGCACTTGAGGACCTTGAAAATGTTAATTTTCTCCGAACGTGCGGATTACTTCTAGGGGTATCGCGAGTGAGCGAACAGGCATGTCGGACCATCCCACGGTGGCCGCACTAACTTATGCAGCTCACAATAAAGAAAGCGGCTTGTGGCCATGGTCTTTGAGCTCATGGCGATATAGGTTTATAACATAATTGTAATTTGTCCAGGAAACAGGAATTCATATCTACCTGACATTGAGATGCATTTGTCAATTCCAGGCTGAGTGCTGCGCTGTAGTGTTTGGCTCTCGTGTTCTCGGAAGCCTTGACTGCCGATCAGCGGCGTTTTCTCACCATGCTGAAAAAGTGTTGCAGGGCCTCTTTTTTAAAGACACCAGGTGGATAATGTTATCCGGAGACCTCCGCTACGGCATTTGTAATAATCCAAGTAGCTTTACGACGCCGATGATTGTATACAACAATGCACAGGGTACAGAAAAATAGCGTAACAGTCATCGTAGATACGAGTGAATGAGTGAGTGAGTGAGAGACTTAGCAGTCGAGGGCATGTATTCTGCTTGATCTACCAGAGTGATTTTCATGCTAGATGCAAGACAAAGTGATTGCTAACAATTTATTTACGATACGTGATGGGTCAAGGAAAATAAATGAACTGAACTAAACTTCACTGGTGCAGGCTGGCAGTCGAAGCAATCGATTTGCTGGCGGTGGCCCAGTCTCCGGACATGCTTTTGGGAGGAAGACAAGTGGCCACGCAGTACAGACATGGAGATCGAGAATGAAAACTGCACAGAGACCGAGTCCCAAGCCTATTTCACCTGCGGCACGTTGGACCAAAAGTACGCTCTGAGTGCCCTGCTCGGTTCGTGATTCTACCCTGTCTTGACATAGCGGCACACACCGCCAACGCACATGCGCTTAGGTATGGCACATTTCACCGCCAAAATCTAGCGCCGGTGTTTGACTGAGGTGTTGAAAATAAAGGAGAAAGAAGGGGTGGCGGACACGAGCACGCGCCAGGGGCGCTGTCTCGCTGAGTTGTTTCTTGAGCCTTCGATGTCGGCAGACGTGCAGGTCCAGGCCCCTTTCTTAGATTGTCACACTTCGTTCTGTTGCAGAAGTTTCGCGACGACTTGGTGATCACAGTGTGTCCCGCTTTGCCAAAGTCTTTGTTAGCGCTGAATCCCTGCATGATGCGAGGGTCTAGTGCTGGAGCGGTGTGGTGCAGTGATCGTACCTTCAGTGCAGCTCTTTGGGGTAAGGCGCTATCTCCTTGTGGTATTTGGTGGCATAGTACAAGGTCGTTGGGTTCACGCACTCGGTTGAGTTAAGCTCGTAGCAGCGCTGCTGCTCGCAGTACCGATTATCGACTTGCTTTGGCTGGGTAGATAGGCTACCACCACATGGTTTTGAAGAGCATGTAGGGTTCCACGCGTTGTTGCTCACTGGGCCAGTTCTGAAGGTACATGGTGCCGCACGACGAATAGTATATGCGTTCATCGTCTGAGTCACGAAAGTAAGACGGACTTACCGAGCAGCGGCTCAGGTTGTGTGAAGGCAGATCTTTGGAGATGGTGCAGACGATAATTTAGTTCACCATGCATCCACCCTTATTAGCACGTTCCCTGCTAGAATCCTCAATAATTAGTAGCAAATTGTCGCTCTTACTGCAAAAGACCCCTCCTCTTGCACCACCATCACCTCCCTCGGCCACGTGTGGAGTGCTGGCGTGCTGAAAAAAAAGAAAGTAGGGATGATTTCTGTTCCGAAAAAGAAAAGGAATGATGTGACTTCCGTTGTATATGACCACGCAAAATATATTTATACGCATCCAGGCCTACTAGTGTCCAGCTACGAGTTCCGAGTGTACCAACAATTGGTGCGCGGATGTCTTCTATTCCGCACGGAAAGGAACATGATGCAGCTATTCCTAAAAATCTCAGTTTCGTTTTGCAAATTAATGCGAGTAGGTGTTTTTTGTTGCTTTCATGTTATTTCACAGTAGAGAAACGCTTTGTCAGTGGTTAAAGAAAAGAAACATAACGAAATAATTTGAAATTATGAAGCTTTTTTAATGACGCATTGTTCAAGAACACTGAATGCGGTGCAGAGCAGTATCCTTGTGTAGCTCACGCATGAGACGAGAGCAAAGCTAATATGCACGAAATTTCACACTCGATTTGTTGTGTATGCGACGCATGCATAGTGTGAGACAATCGTTATATGTGTGTTCCGGAGACAACTGCGGCCAATATGTAACTTTAGTCAATGCATGGTGTGCGATTGGGTATTCGCCCGCCGTGCGGCATTTTCATCGTTCAAAACAAAGTAAGCTCATTGTCTTCATAGAGAATAAGTTAAGGTGCCACCTTGTTATGGACTATTAACCTGGTCGTTTTCTATTTTCTACGACGAAACGACCAGATTCGCGGCAGACTACAATATCTCATGGAAACAGTTTCTATTGTGAATTGGACATCTTATTTATTAAAATCGATGTCGCGTCACGCAAAAATAAGATGTTCATCAAAGATTCCATTTTGTGGGTGCTCAATGGTTCATCGTAAAATAATCTATATCGAAGTAAGCTACCTAAATGTCGTCATCGCACCGTTACCCTCACAGTATTGTGTCGCTATCATCGCTATCGTCGTCATCGCATAACCTTCGTATATGTAGGATGCGGCGCAGTTTCTTTGCGTTCACGTAGATAGAAGAGGCGTTGCGCAAATTCATTGATTATTGCATCGACCTCAGTCTTAGCGGGTATTCAGATTAAGTTCACCATTGTCACAATTAATTGAAACTCTCGAAAAAGGAACGAATGGTTTCTTAGTTTTGTTGTTTTGTTCGGCGAGCAGTACAATCTATACTTCACATTACCTGAAACCGTAAACAAGAGAAAAAAATAGCAAGAAGGGAAAAAATGGGCGTTCTTTCTGTCTCTTCTTCATTCCTCTTCTTTTTACAGGCGTACTCTTGAGCGTCACATCCACCATTGCATCATGGCAAATCGTGAGTGATAAATAGCGCCTTTCACAGAAGTGGTGCCTTCTGTAGCACACGTGCCTCAACGCTATCCTCGGTGCCCTTTGTACTCTCTCGCAGTACACTTTCTAAAGGATGACAGGCTCCAGCAGAAGCCCGAACACGTTTCTCACATCCGTGGTCGTCTTGTCCGTCATCGTGTTCACCTTGGTCGTCATAACAACTGTTCTGTGCGCAAATTGTATATAGTATAAGTATAACGATGCATGCTTAGTTCAGACTAAAGCTATTGCTAATTGCTTTACTGTTGAAAGAAACATCAACGCGTAAAACACGTTGTCTTTTCAATTATGACAAAAACATTGCTCATATATAAAACAACAAGCTTGCGCTAAGCATTTATTGACGTTGAGAACGAGCCGCGTATTTGAGATAGTGACCATTTCAAGCAGCAAAGTCTACAAGGTAACATTTTTATGGGTCATCTTTTTCTTTTTTTAAGATTCTAAAAGACCACTATACTGCCTGAATAGCGATCGGAAGAACATACCTGTTTTGTCGTCGTCTGTGTTGTACCTATAGTTGGATGAAACCTCAGTACTTTGTGGCATTTCCTCCTCAAAGGTGGGTGTATACAAGCCTGCCTCATTCGGCGCGCACTGCGGACGTACGTCACGAGTCGGGTGACCTGAGAACCCGCTTTCTTACAACATTGCCGAGTGCATGAGCGGGATCATGTCTTAGGGTGCTATTCAGGATCGGCCGAGTTTCATCTGAGTGTCGCTAAACTGGAAATATTTCCGAGCTTTGGTGACACCCCCTTATGAACGAGCCAACAGTACGAAAATGTCAGATCCACCCACCCGTGAGCGTGCCCGTTTCATTGGTTACGGTGGAAGCAGTCATAGCGTCAAAGATGGTCGACTAAATTTGGTGGTGCTTTCGAACCACAGGCCTCTTGTTTCAATTGTTTGTCGTTCCGCTGAGTACAGAAGTGCATCCATGCAATTCATGTGTTAGAAATTTTTCATGATGATAGTTTTAAAGCCACGGAGTATTTATTTTATTTTGAAGCTTTTAATGCAAGCACTAAGTCTTTTTTGGAATAAGCAGCAGGGAGGCCTCTGAGATCAGTACCGGTTGAGGGTCTTACAACATCGCGACCGCATCTAAACCGGAGGAATGCGTAAATCACTCAGCCTGAACATTGTAGGGCGATGTTCGGCCAGTGAGCGTCTCCTATGTTGCCATCGTCTGTTTGCACCGGGGCACGTGCGGCGATTCTATTAGCTATTTGGTTATACGGTATACTTGGCTAGTTAGGCCAGGACATGGTATGACCAAGCCATGGCAGTTATGCCAATTGCTGGTTAAGCCAAGGCAGGGGCATAGCTAGGGTTAATCACGGCCGGACTAGAGGGGCGAGGGGCGCACTTCCATACGGCCTGCTCTTCGGGTCTAATTCCCACCTTTCCCCACCGCTAGTTGTGGCGCTGCGGCCCAACCCTCGCCAGTTGAGCGACAGCACCTTTCCTCTACCCCTGCACGGCAGGGGTAGAGGAAAGGCGCGCGCTCATTTGCCGCTCTTCTAACCCTGCCCTGGCTACGGGTGATGCTTCTCTGTGCTAATTTACATGGGCGTCTTCAAACATAGGGGATTCCTTCCCCCTTCTGAATTTCTCTCCTAATAGGGTCCAGCAGCGTAACATTATATTCGTGAAGTGCCCAATCAAAAACGTTTGAAAAAAAAAACACTTTAACGCGAGGCACACAAAGAAAAAAATATGCGAATTTATTGTTTCGAATAGCTTTTTTTGAATAATACATGCTGCACTTCATTCACTTCAGCGGATTTCCGTACGAAGGTAAAAAATAAAAACACAATAGGCATTACTACGTAAACAAGCAACTCGCAGAAGGACTCTTTTTTGCTTTCTCATCGAGAAAGTTCTCTTGGTCACAATCTGATCGATTTTCTGGACGGTTTGTGTGCATAATTGGAAAGCTTCTCTTGTGAGTCGATGATTTTCTTCGTGTGGTTGATAAGAAGTATTCTCATGAATATTTCGGCAATTAGAGCTGCGGACCGTTTTGCGTGGCTGTCTTCAACACACTCTGGACAGTTTAGTATTGGTGCGCGTTCGATCCGACGCTCGACGAGTAGCTGAAAAACTTCCAGCGTATTCGTTCTTGGCAGATGCGTTGCCCCGCGGTCAAACAAATTAATTAAATTGTTTAAAAGAGCAAAAAACTGTGGCCTTGGATAGCATAGCCCGCTCTGGTCTCGGCCTTGCAACAGTACGTACAAAGAATTGTCTTTGTTGCATGTTGTGACTATGATTTCACAGTATCCGAAACCAAAATTTGTTATTAACTTGGCAATGTAGCCGCCAACATATGACAAACACGAGTAAGTCACCAACCTTAGTGTAGGGACATGACATTGCGTTAGGTCTACCACCTCGTCGTGAAACTTTCAGATAGTGTGGCTGCCACTTGCTTAGCATCAACATTGGGCGTTTCGGCTTCTTTTGGCATAATGACTTCGCCTTCACAATCCAAGCAAGGGCAGCCTTAACGGCTCTGGCGTCCAATTGGTCAGATGAGGTTTGGCTGGGGCCCATGTATTTTTGGAGGGTGCATTTTGCTGGTAAGTTTAGGAGCCCTGACGTTTGAGCATGGTCGTATCCCTTAGGCGAGATAAATATCCATATCACACATTCTCGAATTACTTCTTCAGGGTATGTCAGATGCTGCTTCCCGTATCGTTCAACTTGGCGAATCAGGAACACTGCCTTTTTGTGTCCATTCTGCCAGTCCGCTTCGATTTTTCTCACCGAAGCAAGAAGTTTGCTTTCGCGATAGAATGCACTGCCCTGCTCTTTCTTGATGAGCTTTTCTAGTAACTTCTGACCCTTAGAACGGTGGTTTGACACTTGAGAGCGAAGCCTCGAGATAGTGGAGAGGTACCGGCTTGCACGTTGGTGATCGTTGTTCGTAGTTTGCGTGCTCATGCGTTTAATGTCTTCGTGGTATTCGACAGACACATTGTCTTCCACCGGCAGCGATTCAAGCGGCTGGGCTTTCCACATGATTTGCTTTGAAGGAGGTACAACAGCCCGAGGAGCAGGTTCTTTGCGAGCCATTTTTGCAGGAGGCATCATGTTCGCCTGATAGCCTTGGAAAACTGTGGGCACAGCACCAGGCAAAAGTTTCTTTATGTGGCACCCGGAAGCGTAGTCAGTCGGTAGGAACTGCTGGCTACACACGACAGTTGGCGGCGACTTATAGTTGATAGTTAAATCCTTCCTAGCAATGTTCCTTTGTCACTTGCCGCACAAATCTCCGTCACTCAGAAATTCGTGAAATGAAACACCTGGGCTTTTTCTAAGGCGCGAGCAGCAAAAGGACACGCAGCAGTACACCATTTGAATGCCGGCCTGTCCACGTGTACCAGTTTGACCCGATGCGCCCTAAAAATATTATAACGACGCAATCAGAAACCGATTGAGAACATTATGCAACTGAAGCGCACAACAAGTATACTTACTTGGTGAAATATAGCAGCGAATGTATTCATTGGTATTGGTGATATTCCACGGCAGATCCAAAACACGTGCGGCAAGCGCGGTCGGTTCACTCGGCCAGAGGCGAGGTGTCGACAGAGAAATAGAAGGGGTTGGGAGAGTAGAGGGTTGGTTCGAAGCGCCGCCATTCGGCGACCGCTGCAACGAGCTGTGAAGAATTTGCCCTATTGTTCCCTCCTTGGGTGCGCAGGTCATAAGGAAATGCGCGCGTGCCGCCACTGTAGTCTGGCCGTGGGTTGACATACAGGGCCCACGCCCCTCCCTCGAAAAAAATGGTTTTTTTTCGCAATGGCGTAAAAAATGAAAAAACAAGCATTTCAAGAAGATTCCCCTTTCAAAATAAAAGAGGTTCCCCCCCCCCCCCCTGAAACAAATTTCTGGCTACGCACCTGGGCCGAGAGAATCACACCCGATCTCAAGAAGACCATGCTAATGAAGCTAGCAAAAGCTAGGACCGGGCTTTCTAAAGCATGGTAATTGATCAGTTATGTAAGCTTTACTAAATAATGCAAAGTTATTCATGAGCACGTGAAAAAATGCTGCTAATCACCCCATGCTAATATGATGAAAATTAGTATTGTGCTAATCAGGAGTATATTTACTTGCTTCGTACTGATTGAGGTCTTGCTAATTGCGGCCGAGATAATTTACCTTTAATTCAAACCTTGTTGAAACAGACAAAACAGCTTAGTGTAATCATCGTCAAGCCTTTGCCTATTAGTTAAATAAAAATAAAACAGAGCTGATGTGGTCTTCATTTAAAAGCCGGCAAGCACATGAGCAGACGACAAACTTATGAAGCTGCACGAAGCGAGGTTATACAAGCTCCTCTATGCCTATAGACTTGCACAGAGGTGCAAGCTCACCAACCTATTTTATATGCAAAGAAGCTGCCGCTTAACGTTCGCCGCATCAACGCTTGACATTCACAACGACACTATGAATGTCACGACTTCAGCTGCGGACTTCTGAGAATCGGCGCGCTTGTATCCGAGTTCACGCGTCAATCAGTTTGATTGACAGACGCCCCCAGCAAAGATCGGGTACACCCACCACTTTGCTCTTGCCCAGAAGCAGTACTCGCGTCGAGCCGCACGATCAATTTATCAGCTTTGTCGCGCAGACTATGTAAACTTGCACGCCCAAGTAAAAGTGGTATCATCAAGCGACTACGATGTTTGCTATTCAATTTCACTGCGCTCACGAACTATCCAATCACATTCACGTTTCCGCCATATTGAGAAGGCTTCAGGGACCACCTGTCCCTAATTTATCTGCATAATTTGACGACAGGTAAATCGACACTATCCCTCAAGAGGAAGGTATATAACAGGTGTATTTTGCCGGTACTTAGCTACAGAGCAGAAACCCGGAGACTTACTAAGAGCGTTCAGCTTAAATTGAAGACGGCGCAGCGAGCAATGGAAAGAAAAATGGTAGGTGTAATCTTAAGAGACAAGAAGAGAGCAGAGTGGATTAAAGAACAAATGGGGGTTAAGCATACCATTGTTGAAATCAAGAAGAGGAAATGGACATGAGCCGGACATGTAGCGCGTAGGCAGGATAACCACTGGTTATTAAGGGTAACTAACTGCATTCCCAGAGAAGGCAAGCGGTTTTGGAGAAGACAGAATGATAGGTGGGAAGATGAGATTAAGAAGTTTGCGGGTATAAATTGGCAGCAGCAAGCACAGGACAAGGTTAACTGGTGGAACATGGGAGAAGCCTTTGTCGTGCAGTGGACGTAGTCAGGCTGATGATGATAATAATCATGATGAGGCTGATGATGATGGTGAATTTGACAGAAAGGAAACGAACAGCACGAGAGTGCTGCGTGTTTACCCTTGCAGCCTTCAAAGTGAAAATTTGCTTGCTGCAGGTGGAACAAAAGAACCTGTTCGAAAGAGGACAACGCCCACGAAAACGCCTGTACAAGGCGCATGTTCAGTTGGCGGAATGATAGCGCGACCATTACGCTGACGTCGCTACACTTTTGAAGGTTAACTGAGTGGTGGTGCTGATGAGTTTCCACGTGGTGTTTATTTGATAACCGCTGGAAAGGTCCCACATGCATTTCAAACGCAACGCGTGTTCTTATAGCCAATTTCATTAACGCTGCTATCACGCACTCCGCACTGTCTTCATGCTATGGCCACTACAGAGCAAGCTCGAAGCTGAGTCATCTGCCCGAGAAGCTCAAATCGTTCTGCATAGAGCCCTTCAAGGGCCACACACCAGGCTCTTAAAATACAAAGAAACGAGCGTAATATTCACTCTGATATTTCTTGTTCTTGTTGTGAATTTCTGTGACGAAACAGCAGTTCCGGTGTCATCTTAGTGTACATGCTCTAGATTGGTTTATTTATATATGCGAAATATCAAGAGTCATTTGTCTCCTGCACTGCTGTGCCATGCTGCTGCCCCCTTTCTTCTTTGTCTCCCATGAATATCGTGCACGATCAACCAATCATGCTTTCTTTTATGTGTTTACAATTGTACAAGTAGCGAGAACAGCGTGTGGCCGAGAAGTTCGAAATCTTGATAGAATAAAGCACTTATTACCGACATTGTTAATGTGCTCTTAGGAACTAGGGGTGAGGAGGATGATTGTGCTTGCGAAGGGTATTGATGCAGAAGAGAAAACAACGCCCTCGCCTTTGAACGTGTGGTGGGGAGTTCTAATCGACTGCCGTCCTTCGGTGAATCGGGCTGCGTGTCCACTCTGCATTTCCGAAGTTGTATCCGACTATAGATGTAAATTTATCTTTTTGTTTCTTTGCATATCCAGATGACAACATACTTCACAGCGGCAAATCGAATCATGTCTTCAGGGTGTAAAATCCCAAGAAATATTATTATTATTATTCATATGGGAATTATTTTCGGTGCACCGATGAGATCAAATAATTAGTACAGTTGATTAACCACTACACGGGCGGCCTTCACTTGTGAAGTGATGCAGGCTGGTCTCCGCTAGAACCGCCTTTTTTGTAAATGCGCAACTTAAGAGTTAAAATATTCATCGTTACTCCATGAAACATATAATTTGACTTAGGCTCCACGTCAAGATACCTGACCAAATTTTCAGGTCGTTTAAGTTTCCGCATGAGACCATGAACACGAGCGTGTACTCGTATGTGAAAGGAAAGTATCTGAATAACTCCAGAATTGCCTGACGTCACCTAAATGAGCAAGTGCTGTTGGATGGAGCATTTATTTTAATTCTCAGATGAAAGGGCGCCCCGCCGCGGTGGTCTAGTGGCTAAGGTACTCGGATGCTAACCCACAGGTCGCCGGTTCGTATCCCGGCTGCGGCGGCTGCATTTCCGATGGAGGCAGAAATGTTGTAGGCCCGTGTGCTCAGATTTGGGTGCACGTTAAAGAACCCCAGGTGGTCGGAATTTCCGGAGCCCTCCACTACGGCGTCTCTCATATTCATATGGTGGTTTTGAGACGTTAAACCCCGCATATCCATCAATCAATCAGATGAAAGGGCAGTGATGGCTGAGGAGGCAGCTGACATTCGCTGCTAGGTTCTAGTCGACTACATAAATTTTCGAAGCCCATTCAAGGACAGTCAGTGTCATTTCTTTCACCAGAAGCTTTTTCTGACTTCTCAAGAGATTGTTCTAAGGACTCGTTGCTTTCGAATTAACAGCTATAACGGAGTACCTAAACAAAATATCTGCACATGGCATATAATCTTGGCCTTCCGAAGCTTAGTATGAGAGACTACTAATTTCTAATTCAGGTATATTGTGTTTGGGTAGGGGAAAATTATTCGCAGACAGTAGCCTAACTAGGGATCACTATCTCTTTTCAAGTGCCATTGGCTCTAACTTGTATAGACACGTTGAGTACGAGCAAAAACTGTACGCAGTGATAGTTGATATTCAAGTTTTTAAATGTATATATCATTGTGCCCCGGCGATATTTAGAGAAAGTTTTCAAATATGACAGCGAACTCAATAACGACGCAAATAAATGCATGTTATCACTTTTCTAGAGCCAGTCATAGTATGGAGCAGATTGCAGCAATTTTGTGTTCTGCATAGTTGTTCCATTCGTCACCAATGCTAACTAACTTTTGAAGCAACAAAGCAGGACAGACTCGCCGTGGCGGTCTTGTGGCTAAGGTACTCGGCAGCTGACGAACAGAACACGGAATCGAATCCCGGCTGTGGTGGCTGCATTTCCGATGGAGGCGGAAATGTTGTAGGCCAGTGTGCTCAGATTTGTTTGCACGTTAAAGAACCCCAAGTGGTCAAAATTTCCGCATTCTTTCCCTACGGCGTCTATCATAATCGTATGGTGATTTTGGGACGTTAAACCTCACATATCTATGTATCTAACAAATCAGGGCGAAAATTCGAAAAAGCAAGTAGTACAATGGTTTACAAAATGTCAGCATAAGACAGGTGCTAACTTTTTATTTCTTAAGTATTAGTGTTTTAAATGTGAAGCATTTCATAGCGAGCTCCAGTGATTTTGAGCATATCTATCTATCTATCTATCTATCTATCTATCTATCTATCTATCTATCTATCTATCTATCTATCTATCTATCTATCTATCTATCTATCTATCTATCTATCTATCTATCTATCTATCTATCTATCTATCTATCTATCTATCTATCTATCTATCTATCTATCTATCTAACCGCCTATGACATTTTGCTCTCTTGGCCGCTCCGATAGCGGTTTCAATACCAAAATTGGTATGGCATAACATGACTGTGTGACAAGCATAAATTACTTGCCACAACACGAAACTGCTGACATATATGTTATAAATGTCATGATTTACATATCACGACCTGTCTGCTCTTGCGGTGGTTTTGTTCATATGAAATAGTGCAAAACTGGTATAATATGACATGAGTGCATGGTGAAAATTAGTGACAGACCCTAACATGGAAATAATGACATGCAAGTCATGATAGTTATGACTACACGCCATCCTCAAGGTTTGCTCTTGGTCGTTTCACTAGCTTCATTTATACCAAAGTTGGTATTACAGTGCGTGAATGGCGGACGAAGGTTTATAGCTGGTGGAAACATGAGAATCATGAGATGCGTGTCATGTAAGAACACGAATACTTGCCACACTCATAGTGCACTCGCGGTCGTTTTACTAGGTTCACACATACGAAATATAGTGTTACGTGACGTCAATGTATGAAGAAAATGTATTACTGGTTCAAGCCTGATAATCATAACATGCGTGTCGTGTAAGAACTTCACAAGATACCTTGCTCATGATGCGTTCGTGGCCGTTTCGCTAGCTCCACATATACCAAATTTCGTAACAAGTGATGCGAACAGATGACGAAGATAAATGACCCGTCCAAACAAGATAAATATGCTATGCGTGTCATGTAAAACATGACTACATGATGCGCTGATCGCGTGCTCGCTGCCACTTGACATTAGCATGGTTTTTATTGTCTCCACATGGCAGTGACGATGGTGGTGGCGACGATCATGTTTTGCTGGCGGCAGCACAAGCAGTACTCGTTGCGTATTCTCAAAACTGTAATGTACCGTCGCAAGGAAAGCATATCTTTCGTACACTTAACAATAGAAAACGCTACAATCATTGCTATTTTACACGCGCAAGCGGGCATATCACATTTTAATATTTTCTTTTGCGTGCATGTGTACTAACCAGAACAACACTATTACTGAAATATAGAAAGTTAGAGACGGTCTAATCCAACGTTTTGCAAATCAATCAATAACTTCCTCAATAAAATTTGTCGCCCGGCTTACTTTCTTAAAAACTCACATAACTGAAGTCGCTAATTCAGGCAATCAATAAAAACACAAAAAAACACACTTACTCTAGTTAACAGAAGTCTGCAGAATGCGCTTGATCGCGTCGTGATTTTGTGTGTCGCCACCATAATTTTAATCTCCTTGTAGATTTACCTGCAGCACCCGAACAATTTAAAAAAAACGATAAAACGTCAAATTTCTAAAGCTTTCAACGACTCCGTCTCTATCAATAGTTGTTGGCGCTATTTTTCAATGAACTGCAGCCAATGCGAGCAAGAAGGTGGAAAACCTGGAGCTCCACCACGCTATCGACGACAAAGGGTCCGCAGCGCACGAAGATGTCGAGCTGCCCACGGCCATTACGATCACGCACTGTACATTCAATCCAGTCACGTTGCTTCGACACGCCATGCATGCTCGGTGGATATGTCATCGTCCTGCTGCGCTTAAAATTTCCGGCTCTATAACAGCCATGCTCTAATTCAAACAGCTTCAGCATTACAGGAGTAGTTGTGATGACTAGCAACGCAGAACCATTTAAAATATTCGAAGAAAGACAACCGAAGGCGAGCGTTAAATATATTATCGTCAATTATACTCTTTGTATTCAGTCAAGGCTTACGTTTTAAAGGAGTTTCAGAATATAAAGATTAAAATGAAGGCGTACACACACAAACCCACCAAAATGCCAGTATTTGTATTATGTATGCGTACATGCTTCTCTTGCTGTTCAATGTTCCCATAATATAAACAGTGTCTATTAAAAGGGTGAAGAATATAACTGTATGTAAAAGTTATTCAGTTTCTCAATACTGACTCTAAGCGCAACAAAATGCGGCCTTCTGGTTGCCACAATTGCAAAAATAGGTTTACATTTCGTATTTTCTACACGAACTCGAAAAATACGGAATAAATAACCTTGCATAAATACCAAATCTAGAATAGTACCCTAATATTGTCTATTGGGTGTTTTGTTGCTCAGTATTGTGTTACTGTTTTTAAAAAATTTATTCTCGGCTTTTGAATGCTTTAGTTGTCTCCTCTCTTTCATGGTTTAGGCTCCTGAAAGGACATGGGAAATTTCTGAACTGTATTACTTACCACGTTAACTCATTGGACCTAATAATTGACTACAAAAGATACAGGCTTTTTGGGAGTGGAGCCTTGAAAATTCAAGAAATTACTCTGGAATCACAAACTTCAGACCAAAACGCTTGGAAAATTTTTCTTAATATTGCGATATCAAAATTTTTGGGTTTAAACAGTTAAAAACCATTTCACGCCCTTAATGATCCGAAGAATCCTTGTATAAAGTAGGAAGAAGTGTTTCTATAAAACTCTGCGATTACAAAAGCCTTTCTACATGTTGAGTAAGGATGCCGACTAACCACACTGACTAGGACGGAATTACGCCACACAGCTGTACTAGAAACATTATTAATAAATCTGTAGGTAGTACTGCTTTGAGTCCTCGTCACTGCGGATGGCCGAAAACTCTCTTTTGTGCAACCAACCAGCTCGAGCAAGCGTTATTCTGATGTTTCCGCATCCTTGATCATTTCAGTGACGAATGTAATATGCGCAACAGGAAAGTTGATAATTGTAATCCGTAAACATCAATCATTTTTGCCCAATGTCCGGTGTTTACAAAAAAACCACTTTATAGCGTTCCTTGAAGATATGGCCCTGCAGTGCATTTGCACGCATGTATTGGTGTGAAAGGGTGTCGGAAAGAAACTTCCAGTGGAGTCCCCAGTATGTTTACGTTGTTTTCTCTCTCTCTTTCTCTCTCTCTCTCATATTCGCTAGTTCAAGTAGATGTGAAGACATGAATGAGAACACTGCCTAAACTTCATCGGCTGAAGCATAGAATACTCGCTAAGCGTAGCCAGCATTTATTCTGAATGCGAGATAAAATCTACACAG
Source organism: Rhipicephalus microplus (assembly GCF_043290135.1). Lineage (NCBI taxonomy): Eukaryota > Metazoa > Arthropoda > Arachnida > Ixodida > Ixodidae > Rhipicephalus > Rhipicephalus microplus. The sequence goes on along the minus strand of NC_134710.1, from coordinate 314,409,980 downwards.
TACTGAATTGTAAACAGAAACATCTTTCAGTATATAAACCCAAAACATTAGTTGTTTTTTTTCACTGCGCAGTTTTACGTTACGTCATATTCAATTGAACGAGTGTATGTTTGTTTTGTGTCATTTGGCTGTTTTTAAGCTGCATGCATAGTTGAATAGGTATAGTCATTCTGGTATTCGTATAACCTGCACTTTATGACCAGCAAGAATTCACAAAAGTAGAGATCTTGCTTTACCTGTCGTGAAGGTGGGGACACATAATTGCTAATGTTATTGCTCTGTCTCAATCTTCTCTTCAGACATTCTTGTGTCTAGCAATAGTGCCCTAAACATATTCGCACGTAATGCTGATATTTGCCTAAGCACTGAAATATATTATTTCGCAATTCGACGTCTTACCGAACAAGTCATATAACCCGGTAATGAATAATTAGTGAGAATTCAGAAAATAACCCGTAATAATTGCTAACAAGGTCCGACAAGGAACTCAATTTGTGACGGAGTCGTGGCTCTGCGATTTCGCAATGATATTGAGAAAGCAGACCTAGACTCACATTGGCAGAAACAGACTACACAGGACAATACTGGACAGGAACCAACAAAACTTGTTGAACGATTAAAAAATCTCCTGGAGCCACGATTAATGTGCTTGAGTCAGAGTACTAGCCAAGTACAAGAGATATTTATGTTACGTAGACGTGACAGTGAAACAAACATATTTACAAACGTTTACCTTTCTCGGTGCGTGTCTTCAAAGTAATGCAAGTACTTCTGCTATAGGACGAAGTAACACAGATGTCGCTAATATTGTCAGCCTCTGGCAATTAGGTTTCTCTTCCTATAACTTTGGAATTTTAATTTTAAAAGAGATTACAGCGCAACGGAAAACAGGGGACAACTGGACTAACGAAAACTGGCGCTGGCTGCAAACTAAACTTTATTGTCAAGAACAAGTAATTTATTAAAACTGCCAGTGAGTGGTAATAGCGAACACATGTAATAAAAGTACGCCCCCTTCCAAAACACGACGCTAACTAGCATGAGCAAGCAAACTAAATCAACGAAGCAAGCACAGCCCGGGCAAAAACAACAAGAGCTCATGTCGCAAGAAACCAAGTTCTTTATCTGCTAAAGCTGTCGAAGGTTTACTAACAGAGACACCATAAAAGGTTGCTGCAGCTTCTATGATTAGTCTTGGATGATAATTTAGATTACTTGCTAGTACACTTGTCCTATAAAAGTCAAAATACAGTCAAATAGGGTGAATTCCAAGGTATTAATCTCTCCTTTTCCCCCCTTTGTTGCTGTGTTCCTGCAGTGGCATCTTCAGACACCTATCTGCCTGCCTCACGTAGCACAGACCACAAGGTAGGAGTATCTTGTGTGCCGCGCCTTCGAACAACGTAGTTCTTGTTATGGGTAATGCTGAAGTTCACTAAGTTCGCTAATGCTGAAGTCAATGAAGTTCGCTAAAGAATGCTTCGCATTTAAAACGCGAGGCCAAAGTTTTTGCGTCACTGCCCTTTAAAAATGGAGCGCGACAAGTGCATGAGTGACAGTTTTCAGGGCAAGCGCTTCGCACGAGAAGCGTCACAATGTTGCTTTCAGGGCAGTTTGGGGGGTAATCTTGGTAACATTAAGGCACGCACACAGTAGACGGGAAAGCGAAAGGTGAGGAGACAAAAAATCACGAATTCACAACAAAGTTTTTCAGAAGAAATAGACAAATTGTATAGCCCAGTGTAGCGCCAATGCACAGTCTGCACCTCATCGGCAACCCACCATGGCGCGTTTGTCGATCATCCGACCTCGCCTCTTGCAACACAAGCAACCCTCAATTTTATATCGAGGCTCGCTCTCGCTATACTGTGAGGCCGCATCATCAGCGCTAACTGAACGTTGGTCATGCAAACCCCTACTAAGAACAGCTCCACTGATAAATGTTGATTCAAGTTATCGTTAGGTAAACGCTGCAATCGCAATATTATTGAGCGTGGGCAAATATCGCATCATTTTGCACAGGTACGTTTGTGCGGTTCCGCCTGGCTTGGATTCTTGGCTTTCATAGTGACGTACGTCCACTACGGCTCCGAATGGAGCTTGAACGCACATTCACACCAGCTTAGAGAGCAAAAAAAAAATACGACTGGTAATCAAAGCAAGTTAGGATAACCTGTTCATAAACTACTTAAAATAAAATCACCATGATATAAACTAGAATTGTTTTTTCAGTACGACATCATTGAGGAGAAAAACACAATGAATAAACGTGGCAGGAGCCTAATGCGCGCCAGTCACGTTTCTCAGGGAAAATAGACAGAACTAGTAGCGGGTCCGCAGCAGCTGTACGGATGCAGCCTCCCATTGCAAACTGCTAACAGGCTGCGTCCGTATGGCGGCTGCGAACGCGCAAATAAATCAGTCTAATAATAGTTTGACCGACCAACCGATTCACCAGTAAGCTGATTTATTCAGAGCAGTAACCGTTCATGGTAACGAGAATTGGAAAAACTAATCCCTTAACCCGCCACAATGGTCTAGTGGTGAAGACACTCGGCTGCTGACCCGCAGGTCGCGGGGTCGAATCTCTGCCACAGCAGCCGCATTTTTGATGGAGGCGAAAATGTTTGAGGCAAGTGTGCTCAGTTTTAGGTTCACGTTAAAGAGCACCAAACGATCGAAACTTCTGGAGCCCTCCACTGCGGTGTCTCTTATAATCATATGCTGATTTGGGGCGTTAAACACTAACAATTATTAATAAAAAGTAATTACTAAAAATAAACTGAAACTTTCTCCATAACTTGAAAGCGTGATACTAAAAGTCAACTTATGCAAAAAAACATGTTGAAGCTGAAGAAATAAAAAAAAGCAACGCCAAATTTAAGCGCAAATGATTCTAAACATATTTAGGGAGACGTTGAGCGTCATTCGGCTAACATATTTCTGTAGTGGCCTTAGTACCTGGAAGCTTATAACCGAATGTATGTCAGAAATCTTAATTTTTCTTCTTCCTCACAAGCTTTCTCTCCGCTGGAGATACAATACTTTAATCTACTTTGAAAATTTTGCAAATAAGTGATTGTGAAACGAGAGAATAATTGAACAAATAAAACATGCTTGTTTTGTGTTCATAGTCTATTAAATATTATTTAGGCCTTTCGTTCATCATATTTTTTTTTTTTCATCTGCAGGGCAAAATTCTTCTTTGTCCTATCTGACACGTCACAGCGTGTGCTACGATGAGGCGTGTGCAGTGATTATCTTTGCAAATCATTTATTTTTTATTCTGTGACTGATATTCTTATCAAAGGAAAAGATACCTGGCAAAACCAATTGAGAAGCTAGGTTTTAAAATAAACGTTGACGTAACTTTATCCCTTGGAGGGTGTACATTAGGTTATAGCCACAGGGAGGTTTGCTCTGCTGTGTGTGCGTACATAATGGCAACAAGAAGATTACCTTGTTAGTCTATTGTTATTATATTTCCGGCTCCGAGACTAGCTGAATGCCTAACCGCTAGCTCGTGTAGCATTTTCATACATTTTTACGACTTGTTGTTGCTTTATACTGAAATTTTATTACATGATTTTAAATGCATAACTAACTAACTTGATGATCCTGCCGCCCGGTTCTTGGCCGATCCCCCTTTGTGGGCAAGTGCCAGGAAAGCTAAAGGCTCATCATCATCATCAGAAGCGCCAGAAGCACAGCAGCAGAAGCCGCATCCTCGAGGAGCGCTCACTAGCTTCCTGCAGCTTTACGTCCGCCATTATGCTGCCAACTTCGAGCCCCGCCAAGTCCATGCGCCGGGCATCGTCTCCACCGCCAGTGACGCCGCACACGTCACCGGAGAGCCCACTGCGCCGGTCAGCCAGCTCGCCGTCCTTCTGCTTCCTGCCGTGTTCGCTGTCCTCGCTGCTGCTGCACGAGTCGCCTCAATCGACACCCACTCCTCCCAGGCGATGGGAGACCGAGGCCTACATCGCGGGAATCAAAAAGTATGGCGCGTTCCATATCCCATTAGATCTGACAAAAACAATTTGGCATTGTTCTTCCTTACCCGCCCTGTACCACGTAAAACATTGCACCGCTAAATTCGAGGACGCAGGCTCGATCCCCAGCCACAGCAACAGCATTTTGATAAGGAGGAAGTGTTAACAGCTGTGTGTTAGATTTACGAGCTACACAAAGAGCCCTAGGTGATCGTGTTTTATCCGGAGCTCCCCCCCCCCTCCTCACTACGGCGTGTTTCATGTTGTGATTTCGGCGGCTAACCACCATATTTTCCCTCCTATTTTAATGTTTAAAAAACGCAAGTCATAAATGTAAAGGCTGAACTTTTCGGCTAGTTGGTTGAACATATTGTATAGAAACAGCACGAACAACAAGCCCAGTAAAGACACACAAACAACCACACGTATAGCACTACGCGGGGTTGTTTGTGTGCTCTTAAGTGCGGGTCTATAGGGCTGTTTCCCTGTGATAAATGTGGCTTTGCGTAGGGTTGATGTTGGAGTACTCGGTTAGTCTTATCCTTAACTGTCAAATGAAGCAACCAGACGTGGATCACGTACGGTCACAAAGCAATTGGCCATTACAGGGACAACTGTTACCTTCTATTCTAAGAGCATTATTACTACACGCGAAGTTCGACACCGTAGCAATGAAACGGCGTTTGTTAATCAAAGCTTGCTATCTTGGTAAAAGGGTAATCCTATAAGAATACTGCCAGATAAAATTAGTGAAAATGTGGAGGTGTTCACTAAGCATGTTGCGATTGGCTACCATTCCTGTCCTGTACACTGCACAGGATGCTAAGCAATATAAAATTCATACAAAATATGCAAGAGTGGGAATATAGCAGCTTATCTCAATAAACATTCAGAAAACATGGGGTGGGTGCTCGAGCTCACCCCTGTTTTAAATCAAATGAATAGCAATATTCTGTTTTACAGAAATGAATTTCTCTTATAATGAGAAATGAAAATCCTGTTTTTCAAATGATGTTTGTTAGTTCTACCTTGTACACACATGGTTTTTTTTGCAAACATCACAGTCATTTTATAATATATAGAGGACGTTTTTAGTTATAATTCGTTCTTCAGCAGAAAAACCATGTTTTGTGCATCAAGGGAAGCCACCAAATGGTTTACTAGTATGATTCATCCGCTGCGAAAGGGCATTGGACACTTCGAAGTAGAAAATTCCTTTCTATAGGACAGAGTGTGGAGTCCACAATGAACATCTATAAAATTATAAAAAGAGGCACTGCGAAAAATTTATGCAAAGCTCGCCACATCAAAGATGCATTTTGGTAGTCACGGAAATTGTCTTTTGTGGAGATGTTGAACACGATGACGAATGATATCAACAAGACGAAATGCGCTCTTCCTCTGTTCCCTCAAAAGAACTTTGCATGGAAGGCCCCAGAGTATAGCGAATGGTGAATGTGATTAGGTGCAAGAGTTCTCTATGAAGCACCTCTGCATCTTTGAAACCTGAGAGATGGTTTAAGCATCAATTTTCTGTACAGTAAAGCGTGAATTAATTGTGAAATAACACAAATATGACAAATTCATAACAAGGCCTTTTCCTGTAACGCAAAACTGAGAATCGCTGATGCTGAAAGTTTCTGTAAAAGTCAAAATAAGCAGAAAACAAATGTTTAAATAAATTAAGGGGCGAGAGGGTGATCAGAAATGTGCAATTAAAAATATTTTTACTGTGATAAAGTTGCTTCCTATACATGGGTCTTGACACAAATGTTAGCCCACAAACGGACGAGCCGGATGAAATTAAAAATGGTGCTCTCAAAAAAATTTGCGTATATGAGCAGAAGGCCAGTAGGTAGTTTTTACTATTAATAATAATAATAATAATAATAATAATAATAATAATAATAATAATAATGATAATAAACACCGCTATCTGTGGTTATCATCATAGTGTTTATATAAAGCGTCGTTTCGTTGCCCCGTTCTGAATGGAGAAAACGCTATGAACAGCAAAACGGGTACAAGAGAGACGAAGTAGGCGAGACGTTCCTTGTGACTTTGTTCCTGTCTTATTGCACATCGTTCTGTTGCACAATCATTATTCCTTATGTAAACGGCTGGAGCTACAGTTCAGTTAAACCTTTAGTCAAAGCAGGCTTCAGAACGCTAAGCTGTTGTTCGCTCGGTGTGAACAATGCAACTGCAATAGCCTCTGACTCGATTGGAATTCTCCTGTTCAATATTTGATAAAGACGGCGATTGTTCTCGCTCATAAAGCTACACTTGGCAGCATAACATGTTTCTTGAGGTGTACTTTGTTCTTATGTACCTGTAGGTCTGGAAAGCACACGATAGTTTTAGCGTTGTTTCGTGAGTACACTGTGTTCTGTCTTGCGCAAGGCGTACGTGAGCTGAGTGTTTAACCTTTCACTTGCGACCAGGGCTGCTGTCAGTCGTCAGCTGAATCAGTTGGCAGAGAAAATGGAAATTGAAGGGTTGCCCTTTTTCTCGGTCTGCCAGGGAAGTAAACCCCGGTATCTCTGATGTCTTGACAGTCTCAGCTGGGTTCTAATGTTGGAGTACGGTGGTTAGTTTCAGTGACCAGTGAACTCTGTAATCCAACGGATGCAGTGGGTCGCATTTGCCGGGTGTTCAGACGTTGCAGAAGTTACACAGCGGCGTCAGGTGCGATGGCCTCGTGCATATCTAGTAGCGCTAACTTGCACTCACATAAGTTTCGTTTACATAACAAATCACAAAACACATGTAAGGAATCTCAATACGAATACGAAAGACCCCATTGTGTAGGGTTCCGGAAGTTTCGACCACCCGGCGTTCTTGAATGTGCTTCTTAATCTAATCGCATGAGCCTCTAGCATTTCGGCTTCATGGGAATGCGGCATCCGTGGCAGGGATTCGTTTCCGCGGCCTTCGAGTCAGCAGTCGAGCACAACAACCGCAAGACCACGGCGGAGGGTAGCGAAAACCATGCAAAATCACTGATCAAGGCCTTTGAAGGGCGAAAAACGGGGAGATCATAGTTCACTTTTGCATCATTTATTACGGCAAAGGTGCACTGTTAAGCAAAAACAAAGCATGCTTTCATTGGACCGTTATGCAAGTTAGCTTTCATTTGGTATTGGAATACCCATTTGGCTAAACATTGGCCGGCGTCCGGCTGCTGTTCAAGCCAGGATAGATTATAGCATTGCCAAGCGAGGGTAGCCCGACACGTTAGATGTGATCACCGAACAAACTGTTCATTCGCAGTCATTTCTCTAAGACTTAGTGCTTAGGAAAAAGAGCTACTCGGCCTTGAGCGTTCTGAATTTTACAGATAAAAAGGTGCAGCGTTGCTTCTGGACTAAAGGCCTACATACGGACAGACGGACTATGCATACAGGCTTCCTGTTCTGGAAGCAGATAATCATTGTGCTTCAACGACCACTTCTATACGCTAATATGATGCTGAAGGCTTGTAATGAAGCTGTTTCAGCGACGGAGTTGCTAGACCGGAGGTTTGTTCGGCGGCTTAGGTTGTAGAAATGGGCGGGAATCTCTATCGAAGTTAGAGGGTACGTACTAATTGAGCGGTTGTGAAATCTCTGCGCAAGGGACGTTTGTAATAAGGCCCATTTCAACTTCATTGGCATGATAGTAATTGGGAGGAGTGAGATTACGCTAGACTGGTGTACCTTCGCTTAGACGACAGCATTAAATTGACAACCAGATGACTGCTCCACCGATAGTGACGGATACTTGGCCAACCTGCAGGGGCGCCGACAGCTTGGAAAAGCTCACGCGTCATACGTTTCTGTGTCGGCGTCCGCGACCTTGTCCCCGGTAAATATCAAAATGGATACAAATATATTATTCAGGGGTTCAAGTCGAATTCGAAGCCTGCAATTCTGCGTGGCAATCGCGCGTTCAACTAAAAAGGATGCAATGAATTGAAATGGTTTCGCAAAAAAAAAAACCTATACAGGTGTCATGTAGAAAGAAAAGTCTCGTCCTCATAATATATTAGTGCGTGCCATAATCATAGACTCGCAACATGCAGGCGTCACACCATGTGGATGGTGCAAGTAGCGGTGGTAGGTTTCAAGGGGCACTTATTACAAAGCACTCTGCCACAATTGATTATAATCATCAGCCACGTCATCAAAAAAGTGCAGCTACGTATAGGTGCACTGGTTGCATAACGGAAGCGCAGCGTGACGTCGCAATCTGGTGAATTAGGGCATCGTGGAAACTCTGCAATTGTACTTGCAGGAATAATTCAAAACGGCCAATGACACACGCAAATGAGTTCCTTCTCTTGCTGCACAGGTAAGGTCTCCCCTGAAAAAGGAATTGGGGCAAATAAGTGAGAAGGTGATGTGGACTGTGCCGGATTGCGTTATCGTATCCCAATCCTAAAGGAGAAGCCTTCAAAATATTGTTTTTTTTTTCAAGGGTATACGCTTCGACCTTGAACATATTTTAACACAGTGTATGACCACGCGCACAAAAAACAAGAAATAAACTGCAGTGCTGTTTTTTTTTCAAGTACTGCCCTCAACTGGCCCAGCTTTCAGTCCTTTTACGTTTGCACCACCTTTCGTTTGTCAATTTTTTTTTTCAAAATATCTTATGAAAAGCACATTGTCACCACTCGCCACAGACGGGTCGGCCGGTGGCTAGTTTACCTACAGTTTGCTTTATACTTTCTTATATACACCATGGAGAGTGTGAAGGAAAGTATCAACACAATCACTGCCTCACAATCGGTGCTTCGCATATGCTATTTTTTAGCAACCACACAGAACCGCTCGATATGTATAGCCCGACCACAAGTCGAGTAAGAAGTCTACTTTCATGCACTGAAATAAATGAAATGCGTCAGACGATTCTACATTGAATAAGGTTGAGCTCATCTTGACAATCATATTCAATCAAAACAAAAAATGGAAAAAGTGCAGCACTCAATTTATGGCCGAGGTTAAGAACCATCAACCTGGTACGAACAAAATAGATTGCTGTAAACTACTTAAGGCCATCTGAAACTTCTTGCATTTTTTTGCATAAAATTTTTTGTGTCCATCACCCCTAATTGTGAAAAAACGCCATTACGTTAAGTCAGTGGTGATCCTTCAATTAAACAACTTCCGCGCTAACGCAGGCAGATGGTAAAGACGGGCGACTCCGTGCCTCAGCTTCCGTTCCAAGGCTACACTTCAGGATACTGGGAGGGAGACTTCTGGACTCGCAGCACGCAGACCGAAGGGGTGAAAGAAAGCAGCACGCAGACGGAGCCACTCAGCATCTCCAGCGATGGCGTGCGGCTGAATGAGTATGTGCTATTGGCCAATACTTACTTCATTACATCCGCTTAGGAAGATAAGAGGCTTAGAATACATGCGCAGCATCTGGTGTTCCAAAAAAGGTGCGCGATGTGTCAGATAGATTGGGTCGACTTTAACTCTTTAGATTAAGTTATAATTGCTTATTCGACGAGAACAAAAATGCTGAGACGTGTCATCGCATCGCAAAACGTGATAGCTTGCGCACAACCGCAGTTCTGTAATCAAATATTCACCTGTTCTTGGGCTAAATATTAAGTTATATTGCGCGAAATGTAAAATAAGAGTGACTGGCCTCTGCGGAGAACAAACGTGGCAAATTACTAGAAGAAGATTAGGCGTAAAAAATATAAAAATCATCTTCGATGCTGCTAACTGTAAGGCAGAATGCCAGAAACTCGTGTTCTGTACGGTGTTGGTGCACGTTGAAGGACAGCCCGTGGTCGGATCCCTCATAATCATAACATGATTTTAGGATGTAAAATACGAACAACTATACTTGTATGTAAGAATGCATCTGGTGCTAATTTATAGAAGACAAGCACAAATGTCAAAACATTGGCTCATGCGGATTTTCCTGCTTCTGAATCTGTCTTGGCCTCTGGGCTTAACTTTGGTGAAAACGACCGCTTACGTGGTCATTGTCAAGGTGATATCTCGTCATCCGCTTATTATTTCACTGCGATTTGGAGGTGATCGCCATAATTCGAACGCTGATAAACTCCCTATACCAAAACACGAGATAACTAAAAGACAGTTCATGATTTAGCAGATGCCACTTTCACATGCCGAGAAGTATCTAAAAGACATGTCATTGGCACCACATCAGTAACAGAATTTATCTCTCGAATAATCTTTTTAAAACACAATGAAGCTGTGGCTTAGCTCCAACAGGTACCAACAAAATGAAAAAAAAAACGCAGGTTGAATTTTCACAATAAATCGCTGACTCAGTTTTGCGGTCGGAATTTTTCAATCATTAATAATTCTTTGCCTTTTAATAATTCTACCCACTTCTAATCACTTTTATCGCAGTGTGGCCCATCTCGGTGAAAACTGAGGGCTGCATCTTTGTTTGTGACCAATGCAAGAAGCTGACACAATGCAGATGTCGAAACGCGTTACAAAAAACCATTCCTGGTGGCTTAAGTGCAGTGAACGTATTAAGTGTCCCAGTAGAATCGACTTGAATGGCGTATCCGTGAACTGCGCGATGGGCGTTGCAACATTTACCGGAGGTGTTCACTCTGAGGTATTTCGCCACCTTAACGCATTTGAACGGGAGCTGAGCAAGATACAAAACTCCATCGAAACAAATTCTTCAAATCCGCTATTCCCCTGCCCCCGTGGTTGCAGCAGTGATGATACCAGGCACTCGTTCAGCGGGAAGTTTGCTCCTCGCTGGAACTCGACGCCATTTCTCATCGTGGTGGCGGCACTCGTCATCTTCGTCTTCGTCTTGGTTGTCATCGGCACGGTCCTCGGAACATGTAAGAGGCGTTGTTGCCGTCAAGCATATTCCCTCCGAACGCGCCATATCTGGCGGAAAAGAATATAAGCATTTACCTTGGTTTTAGGAGCATGTTGAAGGAGCCCTGCAAAACTGTTACCAGCAACAATCGAATGGCATCATTAGAAGAGATGCTTAATCCAGCTAATGGCCGTGAGTTTCTTTATTAGGCGTGGTCATTTGGATATATGACATTTGTAAAAAAAAAAGAGGAAACAATTTCTAGACGACTTTAAAAATTGAACATTGCAGGCCGGGTGCCGTGCTAGAAAGCCAGGCTCGCTAGTTTTCATCGACATCAATTACCGATCGGCAGTGTTTTTGTAAGATTGATCGTGGGTCCATCTTAAAAATAGTATCGATTTTGATCTCGGTCAATCTAAGTCAATCTTATATTACTTAGTTACTAAGTCAATCTTATATTAGGACCTACACGCCCGACTTCATTTACACCAAGTAGTTTGGCGCTGATGCCGACATATTTTTGCAGATAACAGCAACTCGAAGATGGATAGTCTGGAGGTGCTGCCTGACTTGTTCGAGAACGAACCTCCCCACTCGGTTGTGCACGGGCAAGTGGTGAACATCACTACTACAACTAAGGGTGAGTGAGAGACGCCAGTTTTTGTCCCACAACCAAGACCAAGAATACATCAGAGGGAACTCTGGCGCTATGTTATCTATGGAGGCTGCAAACCAGAGCGCTTCAGCCAGCTTAGGAATTATGTTTTGTGCACAAATTTGCCTAGTCTACATTCTTTCGGCTTCATTTAGATTTACGTGGTCTGGGGCTGGTTTGTCAAAAGACAAGAATAGGCAAATGTTCAGCAAAATCATTTGTTGGCCTAGTAGGTATTTGCTTGATGACAAGTTTTTAGCAGCAAAAACACACAATCGTAGAGCAGAGAAGCACACAACGACAGAATATGGATGTGCCGCCTGTCCTTGTCGTGCGTGTTTTTGGTCTATGTTTGTGTTATTTCATGTCTAAAAATTTCAAAAAACTGCTCAGCCGTTTTAATTCAACGCCAAGAGCTTTCACCCTCACCAATTCCAATTATGTCATAAAATTCCCACGTTTTTTATTTGAAATAAAGCCGAAAACAAAACTACAAGTTCGTTCGAACCTGCAAGCATGATGACTGTGTACAGCCCATCATTGTGTGTTGGCTGAACGATCGCAGCGCCACTGTCTCCTCTCGTTACCTTTAGAAAACGCTATGATTAAGTGTACCTTAGCTGTGACATTAGCCATCTTACAAGGGCTGTCTGCTAGATGTCACACGTGTGTCTCCACTGCGCAACACCAACACAACCGAAACGTTCACCTGTGCCTTCCGGTAGCGATATCATGCCGTAAGTTGTGATTGGCGATTCACCATGAGCGTCCACCTGAATAGAAAAAAGTGAAAATGGATAATTATTTAATTCTTTATTCCTTGCATCAGAGAAAATTTTTGCATGCTACACGCGGTCTCTTTCATCATATATGCCGTACGCATAGGCAACTTCACCTATTGGCGGGTCTCTTGTGATGTTTTCTCTTGTGGTTAATGCAATGAGTCTAAAAAAATCAGCTACGATTCATTTCTGGACTTTAAAATTCAAATAAGTTTGCTACCATTGTTAACCTGCGTAAATTAGGCTACTTGACGTTTGCTCGACGACAGCTATACGTCACCTCAATGATGTGGTAATATATTATGATGTCTGGGTTGAGGCAGCGTGAGGCCTTGGGCTGTATAATAAACGCTGCCTCAACCCACACGATATATATATATATATATATATATATATATATATATATATATATATATATATATATATATATATATATATATATATATATATATATATATATATATATATATATATATATGCCTCAATAACATGATAGCTATATATCATCACATAGAGTATTAGGTCTCAAATCAATGGATTATAATAGTCATGGTTATGGAGAGCTCGAGATATTTCGACCAGCTCGTGTTTCTGACCTTACACTGACATACCATAGTACACGGCCTTCTAGCATTTCCTCTGCATCGAAATGGTACCGCCGCGGCAGAGTTTGATCTTTCGACCTTCGGGAAGTCAAGAAGCTAAAGTATACCCAAAATAGAACCACATGGTTTACATCATGCAACTACGACTTTCATTCTAATGTTACTAACACAAAGTGCTCAAAAACTTTGTCTGCAGCCATTTTAAGCCCGTTGCTTCGTTTCACCTGGTGTTCTTTTGTAAACGCGTTGATGTTTTGCCGCTCGATCCATCGCTTCCCAATCTCAACTTTACGCTTAACCCTGACCTTAACATTACAGCCTGTAACTATGAGGCACATTTTTGGAAGGACTGAAGCCTTTGAATATTATGCGCAAGCACGCGTAATTTTGATAGAATAATATTCTCTACGGCACTGTCAGAAAGTATGACCATACCCACTTGTGTGAACAGACAGTTTATTATCGTTTAGCAATTTTCATTCGATATAGCTTTCTTGCTTTTGGCCTAAGGTACTTTATTGAGGTCAACCTTGATTTTTATGGTATGATGAGTACCCCAAAAATAAACAAATAGGAGGCAAATAAATATATAAAGAAATACATAAATAAGAACTGTCTGCTTTTTCAAAGTTCGTTAGAGCATTATTTGCAAGCAAGTAGAGCTCATGCTTTAGTCAGTTTCATGTGAGCTTAAAGTTCGATTTTAACATCCACGCTCCTTTAAGGCCCCGAAATGAAAATCAAAGAGACTGACACCCATTGCGGGGCCGATCCTCATCGTGATGTTGTGTGCGCAGTAGATCAGGTGTCATATTAGTCAGCGTCATGTCGTGATAGAGAGCAAGGTGCAGAATCACCGATGCACTTTTGCAGGTCAGTTGAGAAATTCATCAAAGTTGCAATTACATTCCTCGTATAGTTACATTCGTACGTTCCCGATCTTAACTCGAGTAACCTATTGTGAAGATTTCGCGTACTTGAGAGAAATGAGAAATTTGATGATGTGGTCACTGCCTCGAATTATCCGGGTGGTTTTAACGAGCGATATGAGTGTAACTGACCATCGAATCGTCCTGCTGCTAATAAGAAGATATGCATGCGGGCTTCACCTTGTTACAATCGCCAGCACAATCTCCAAAAGGGACCGTGGAGTGCCGCTTGAAAGAAGTGGTTATCAACCCAATCATAAACCAGGAACTTTTGTGACAAATTTCTGATAATCATTATTTTATGAAATGCGAGCCCCATGCGCTTTTAAACCGCCACCATTTCAAATTTGAAAGTTAAGTGACAGCTTAGAAGGCTTCCATACTCTCTGCTGCTGGAAGAGTAGCTTACCTCAAAAACACACTGCTTGACAGCTTGTATTTCGCCTGTCTATGCGTACTTGAAATATCTTTTGGTGTATCACGCCCTGGACAATGTCTTGCGACTTAAAATGCACAATTGGAGTCACCGATGATGAGATTTGTGAGGAGCCCATTCAGTTATTTCAGGGTTGGTGTTGCGTAGTACATTCCAGAACCATAATGTAACAATTTGTGACAATGGGGTGGAGGGCTGCAGAAATTTCGATCTGGTGTTCTTCGATGTGCACCTAAATCTATATACACTGGCCTCTAGCATTTCGCCTTCATAAAAATGCAGCCGCAGCGGCTTGGAATGAATCCAGCCACCTTCGGATTAGAAATTGAGCACCAGAACCACTTGACCACGGTGATGGGTTAGAGCCCTTCAAACGTACACGGATACGCATTTCGAAGGCTGCGTGAGAGAAGAAACTATCAAACTGTATATATTGTTCATGGCGTACACACTAGTGCAAATACGGCAAAACACCAGGGTCCCGTGTGTATGTCTACCAGTATTCCGCTGCATGCGGCCTGGTAACCGTAATAAGGCAGAAAACATAACTGCTTTTCTCTTTATTTATTTTTCTTGGTGTATTTGAAACCGCTTTCGTCCTGTGATCACTGTAACGAAAACGATGACGTTACATTGGGCGAAACAGCTCCTATGGTCTTCAGACATTCTGTACACGCTGTACGGAATGAGGAACAAGCAAATGTACGCCTTCTCAATCTCTCACCATTGATTTGTCCTTGTCGAGCAATTATCTATAACCAAGCGTCTAAACACTAATTCCCTGCAGAAAAAAGATGGAACAGTCGAACGCTGTTCCAGCACAACTGAAAGGATGAGTTTAAAGAGAATGGTTCAATGTGGACACCGTTAGGAAAACTCTTGAAGCGAATCGATGCCATTCAAGACATATGTGTCATGGGGCCCTTATTCGAAAAATGTAGATATTAACGCACGTTGCCGAACGTGTTCTGAGGCAGTGTTGCGTTGCGTTCGTAGCCCATGTGGACACTATTGCCCCGGTTGTAGCAAAAAGGTCAGTAACAGCGGTCCACAGTGCCCGTAGTGCCAAGGTGCGCAAGGCGACCAACACCGCCCACCGTGAGTCCATACCAACGGAAGACGTACGCAGCACAACCTATGCGGTGAGAAAGCTGCCGATCACCGTAGGCCTCGGGTCGACGTCAACTCCGTCAACAACCATGGGCCACCGCAAAGGTATACGCGCGCGTTTACATTATAGCGACCGGGGTGCGTGAAATATTTCATACTGGGGCTATCCTCGCTAATTGCCACGAATGTACAGCTGAAAGCTGGTTGTGAAATGGTGCAAAGCATTTGACAAGAATCAGTCACAAAGTAGTGAGAATGGAACGATGGAGTGAAAAATCAAGCTTTCATGAAAAAGGTGAGGCACTGGTTTTTATCCAGGGCACTTTCGTTGCTTTTGAACTGGATTCCTAGTAAACAATACTTAAGCATTTGTTGGGAACCTTGATAAAAGAGGCGCAGATGCGATAACGAATCCAGATGCGACGCTGGCAAAATTTGATGACCGGTGCTCGGCGCCATTACTATTCAGTGAACCAGAAACTCAAGATCAGGTATCATCGCATCGATGAAAAAATGTGAGAATGCCGTAATATACAATTTAGACAAGAAATGTGTCTGTGAATGGAGAGTGGTATTGTATTTTATGTAGTTGTTTTCAATGGTTATGTGTACGTAATAATTTAGAAAAATTTCAACTGTGGGGACAGTGTTATGCGCAGAAGCGAGAACAGATATGACATGAAATCTAAAAGATGCATTTACGTTAGACAACGTAATGTTGTTTATAGATTTTTCCACAACAATATATCATATTAACGGATTCATTTCTGACGTGTGGCAAAAAATGTGGACTATAAGTCACGCACCATGAATCCCTAACAGCGTTAATGGTGATGTCGTTTTCGTCGCGTTAAGTGTATGGACGTGCAGTGTTTTTATCAATAAATCCTAAATGCAACAAAGTGCTCCATGTCCTTGAACAGGCGTGCAGGTTGTCGGCTCACGAGATCCTGCCCAACGCAAATACCATGTGGATGAAGTGACTGGAAAAAATGACGTCCTCTCACGTATGGTCTACGAATTGTGAGTTTGGAGGATCCTTCGCATTTTAAAAGCAAAACATTTCTTAGCCAGGTTCAGCGAGTCTGACTCTATCTATCTATCTATCTATCTATCTATCTATCTATCTATCTATCTATCTATCTATCTATCTATCTATCTATCTATCTTTCTATCTATCTATCTATCTATCTATCTGTCTGTCTGTCTGTCTGTCTGTCAGTCAGTCTGTCTGTCTATCTATCTATCTATCTATCTATCTATCTATCTATCTGTCTGTCTGTCTGTCTGTCTGTCTGTCTGTCTGTCTGTCAGTCAGTCTATCTATCTATCTATCTATCTATCTATCTATCTATCTATCTATCTATCTATCTATCTATCTATCTATCTATCTATCTATCTATCTATCTATCTATCTATCTATCTATCTATCTATCTATCTATCTATCTGTCTGTCTGTCTGTCTGTCTGTCTGTCTGTCTGTCTGTCTGTCTGTCTGTCTGTCTGTCTATCTATCTATCTATCTATCTATCTATCTATCTATCTATCTACCTATCTATCTATCTATCTATCTATCTATCTATCTATCTATCTATCTGCCTTCGACTTTTACTTCCTGGCCGTTTGGATAATGGAATGTATACCAAATCTGGTATGACTCAACATGACCATACGACGAGAATAAGTGGCTAGTTATATCATGAAAATCTTGACATGTATGTCAAGAATCTCCTGCTTAACTTGTCGTGCTGAAGTTGCACGAGAACAGGCTCCCGAAGTGCATCAGAAACGGTGATTATAGAAAACTTAGGGGCAAAATTTAGCAGCACAAGCAACTATCATAGTATTTAAAATATATAGTAAAGTTCAAGTTCAACACAATAATAGATTTATGAAGATATTCAGACAAAGTCGTGTCAAACTGCAATATTTACCGTCGTTTACTCTTCCCTAATCGTGGGAGCAATCTATGCGCATTATTTTCCCCAGGGGAGTCATCTGATGACTCCCGAGAAAGCTTGACTGGGTGCCTGCGTGGCAACGCCGAGATTCCGGCTTCATTAAAAAGTGTTCTCAGAGGACATCAAACAATCGAGGAATTGCACTCTCCCTCAGGTTCATTTGTTCTTTCACGCGACAGTCTCGCAGTGTTGCCTTGCATATATAAATCGCATTTACCAATGATGTCCTCCTTATCGAATTATCTTTCCCATACACAAACGTTTGGGGAAGCCAAATAAAAAAAGTACCCGTTTCCGCTTTTCTAGTTTTTCGTTGTGTCTGGGAAACACCAACGACCTCATTTTGACAGTTCCTCTGTAGCCAGAGCAATAGTGTTGAAGTAATCATGTCATCGGCATCGTTTGCCAAGCTGCGCTAACTATTCCTTGCGCTCGAAAGCTAACAGGTACACACAGCTTCGAACACTCGCGATTAAACACGACGCCAAAATTGCCAACACACCACGCCATCGTCCGGCTGGACTCGACAAACGCCTCCTTAGCACTAGTGCCACCATGCCGCGGTCAAAATTGGCAGCACAGTAAACTATACCATTTAGAGACGGGGAAGTATCATGACCCTTCCCCCTCTCCTGCCCTGTCCTGGAAGTATTAGCGGGAGAGGTGTGGGATCGACTCCCCGTATCAGTGGAGCGAATCTACTTTCCAATGTATTAGAGGGGGGTGGTGCTTATACCATAATGCATAAGGGAGCAACCGCTAAGTCCTTTGCATTGTTGTGAACGGTTGTGAATTGCGCACAGTTTGAAAAATGCCAGCCCGAAGGAAGACGTAGCAAATAGATTGTGTGCAACCATCGCTCGATCGGTTTTATGTCTTCTTTCGTATCCACAAGTAAAATCTGTGTGAAGTAGACACGCTCAATTTGCACACAGTACCATAGCTGTGCACATCCTGATTGTATTCTTGTCCGTGTCGAGTTCACGCTGTATTTAACATTGCATACGCACCAAATGGATCAAATTCACTCTTTTGAATCTTCTTTCGCGTAGTCCTTCTACTATCTTGCGCAGTTCACAATCAATTATAGATATAGAACGCGCCAACTCGCCCAGAAAGATGTCATTGGTAATCATCAGGTAGTCGTGCGCTATTTGGCTAAAACAGACTTTTTTGACCCCATCTTGTTCTCTTTTTTTTCTCCCTCACTAGTGACGCAAACAACATATCGGAGCTACCGGGCGAATACGCTGGTTTTCGCCCCAAGAAGCGCATGCGCCGGTCGCCGTCCACGACACCTGCCGGCGACTTCGTGGATGAAATCTTCTAGCGCCAGTGCGCTCACCTTTTGCGGCGCTTGTCTATCACAAATGTTGAAGAAGGACACCACGGCTGCGCAATGCAGCGTTTATTATATTAAAAGAAAGTGAATAGTAGACTCCCGCTGCAAGTGCTATGCCATATTGTTGACCTGTTAAAGGGGGGCCAATGAAGTGCAAAGGCAGGAATGAGACATAAATGAACGCTTTCTAAGAATTCACGTGCCAAGATATACCTAGGAGAATGAAGTAGCTGCGGCTTTCTAACAATGAGGGCATATTTAAAAGTGCCCATATATATACCATTCACACTGGGCACCAATGAGAATCACTGCAGAAGCTTGAGCGACTTTGTTTTGGTTCATGACAGCGTATAACGCAGTGCATGAACAGGAAACAGAGAACACAGAAAAAGCGCTTTTTGCTATATATGTTCCTCTTTTTTCAGTACTTGCGCACTCTGTGTTATAGAGAGTCATGCACTACATAGATCTCCAAGTGACCAAAATGGCGTAATGAAAAGCATACAACCTGATCAAACCAATGAAAAATGTAAAAGAGAAATATGCAAGTGGTAGTCCACTTTCTTTTTTCTCGTGTGCGCGCTATAAACATTCCATAAAACACTCCTGGTCACTTCCTAATAACTCCCAGGTATAGTTACTCACCCAGCTTTCAATACTTTTGACCAAAATATCCTGAGTAGGTTAGATGTTTATATTACGTATTATAATAACAATTACATTTAAGTACGGAATTATTCGCAATATTTTGGCAATAACAACAAAACAAAAGACGTGCATACTATGAAGACCCCTTTCGCGATGCGCCTTGCAGCAAGTGACGCAAGTGCCCAAGAAAGTCACTCGTTTTCGAGGAATGAAGTGTTTACGTGTCTTCACACTTCATGCCTGTTGTAATTTCTAGGGTTTCCGCATTTTGACCTTGCGAAATATCCGCTTACCTAATAAGGTCTATACTTGACATAACATTCAAACATAGCTGCGCTCAGCGAGAGAAACCAAAGAACTGGACAAATAGTGCGCACTATACTTATTCCATTCGTTTTGTCTTTAGTCCCTCATGCTAAGAGCTCAGCGCAACTTTGATTAAACAATTCGTCCACACAGAATTTGAAAGCATTCTGACTTGTCCGCTCGGATCTCCACGTTCTCGCGCAGAAAAATAACGCTAATGTCAAATAAAAATGTACAACGCCGTGTCATTGTAGTCGGACAGGCGTTCATTATACTAGGCGCCTGCAAATGTCGTTAGAGCGATTCCCTGACCTGGACAGTCGGGCTTGTGTACTACTGTCCCTTGACCAACCGGCCTAGTGTTATCTTCTGTACACGTCTCTACGCAGGTAGGTAAGTACGTACATCACTACAGTATCGTGCATGACCAAAGCATGTGCGTCTATCCAAATTTTGTTCATGCCACTAGATCAATCATGATTTCAACGATAAGCACTTTGAAGTTCGACAGAATTGTGCTGCTCTTGGTCTTCGCCCCCAACAAATATTTACGTCTAAGAAATATGCCACTGAGTTAAACACACATGTATACTACATAAATTGAACAGGGGGAGGGCTGCCGCGTAGCGCAGTTGGTAGAGAATAAAATGCGTTTTTCTAATATCGCAGGTTCAGTCCCTGCCCACGGCAGCTTTTCTTTTTGTCCACTTTTCTTTCTTCACACTTACACTTCAAATATTTCTAAAAACTTCCCCTCTACTTTCTTTGGTATGATTGTCTGTTAGTTCTCATTATTTTTGTGTCTAACAAAAAAACAAGCCCAAAACTGCGCATTTTTATCTTTCAAATGTGTTGCGTGTTCATCATGTCACTTTTGAAGGCCACAACGTGGATACATTATCCCTGATAAACAACATCGTTGGCGCTAAAATTTGCACCTTGCACATAGGTAACGTTGGCTTGCATTTACCTAAATACGACCTAATTATTGATGATGTTGATAGTGACCATAATCGCTTGAATTATTACCTCCTTTCTGAATGGCTTGCGTTAATTAAAAACTTGCACGCATCGCACAATGCTGCTTGGCTAGAGGCACTTCAAGTTGCTAAGAAAACATTTGAGACCTTCGACTACTCTGACGATGTGAGGAGAGGGAAGCTATTACTGTGGTGGTTCTGAGTTGATGAATATTGATACAGTGTATGTATATATGATCATTATTCACTTTATCGAGCGAGTAAAGCGAAATGCACTCCAAAAGCTCGGTGCCTTTTTTGCGCGTGAAGGCTGTCAACAGTGGTTTCAGTATAAGTACGCTTGTTCTTTCGAAAGTACGAAAATGACATGTTGTCCGTTTCTTGTCAAAATTGTTTTGTTTTCCAAAAAAACTTGCATCATTCTTTCATGCCCGCCTATTTATAGACCTTCACGTTAATGTTCTCGTCAGAAGTCCTCCTCCTCCCCCTTTTTTTTGATGCAAAATCTCTGAATTATTCAATTCATTGGTTCGCCAAAACTGTCGTCTACGCGGCTTTGCGTCCGCGGACGCGGTCAGGAAAAACCAAGCCGTACGCAGCTAAGCTGTCCAAAAAATCTCACGTATATCGGGGATAAGTTTTCTGGTACACAGCATATTGAGCGAATCGTCATACCCCGACGCGTGTCGTTGCTAGTGAGGCAGAAACATCTGTGGCAAACTTTTCTGTGGATGTATGGATGACGATCAGGTGACAGCTGATCACGTGTGTTGAAATACCTTGATCTGGTCCCTAAATGGCGATTTGAGGCGGGTGCAATGATGCACCCACCCTAGAGAGATACCAATGCTCAACTGTTCTTAACTGGAGAAAGACCGACCAAGCAAATGCAACAAACTACGAACCCTGGAAGAACAGGATTGAGCGGAATCGCTTTATGAATAAAATTATGATCTTCATTACGCACTGTATGCATTTTTGGACCCACTTTGATAAAACAAAGTTAATTATTTTATTGTTGGTTTGTGGGGAGAAACGACAAAATAACCAGAACGACTGTAGAGGTTAATTCAGTAAGGGATATGCATAAACCGACACAAACTTTATTGCTATTGTCTTCAGTTGTATGATGCATGCATAACAGTAATATTAGATTGAAAATAAGACACGTACGTGACACCTCTATGACAGGAAAATTTATTTGCTGTATTTATAGGCATATTTTTTGTTAAAAGAGGTATAGACCGAAAAACTGGAAGAGACTTCGTGGAAGCCTATGTACATTGTTTCAACGCAAACCTTCATTAAACAGAAGGCTTTAGGTGCCTCGTCACAAGCGAAAATTGACTGGTGGTGTCGGCGGTGTCACCACGAATGATGAAAAAAATCACGTGACAATGCGACAATACGTCATGACGACACCACACATCAACAAAATTAGTGACGTCACTATGGGATATCCATGACGTAATCACATGCCATTGTGGCTTGGTCAATGGAGCATTGGAGGGTCCATCATGGAAGCAACGCAACAGCAAATGAATTACACAAACCCTTGAACACAGCTGATTCTGTAGGCAGTAAAACACATCGTTAGGTGCAGAAATATCACAAAGATGGGAGGGAGAAGATCTATAGAGATTAGAAAATTCAGCTAGAGCAGATTTCAATGGTCCCTCGTATCGTTCAGCGACCATGGAATCGTTGGTGGGACGCGTATTTCCCTAGTCCTCATACTTGCGGGCTTCAAACGCACTTGTGGCTTTGTTTATTGCGGTGTTTTGGTGTTGTTTCACATACAATATTAGACCGTTGCGAACTTTCTGAGCCTATTTCAATCTCAGAGAGCCTAAAAAAATAAGGTAGTGAAGAGCTACTGCCAAACTTTTGCTGATTGTCGTTTCCTGACAAAGCAGCTCTAAGCCACGCAAAGCGGAAAAGAGCAGACCAAACAAAAATGGTACATATCAATGAGCTATACCCATCATTCTTAATCTTACTGAAGCGCCATGCATTGCAGCTACGATAGATACTAGCGACAGAGTTCTTTCTAGTGTACCTATGAAAACTCCATGGCAGGATCAACCCGTCTACTCAGAAGAAAAGGAGGAGAATATATAAATTTCGCTTACGAATAGACAGAGGTGAATGCACAAGGAAACTATAGAAATTTTATGAACGTGAAACGGAAGGCAGTCATGAACGAGTATTTTGGATTCATAATTCGAAACAATCCTGTTTATGCCTGCCAATCGCTGGTTCGTTTAAGGCATAACGCGGTGGGTTAGACTCGGACGCGTCGTAGAACGAATCACGGCTAGCAAAATCGCGTCGAGTCTCTCCAGAACACTAAAATAGGTACCAGATCAAGTGCTAGAATCTCGGCGAGTTTCAATTATGATGCGCATTGAGAAAACCTGGGTGATTGAAATTAGCCCCGAGCTCCATACAACATAACTCAAATCGAGTTGTTTACCTAATTTTTCCACAAAATGGTGTACAACGATACCGTAATGGATGAGATACGGGTTATAATTTAGTGTCGAAATAATGCATCCTAATTAGCATGACGCATCACATATGACTCACTCCAGAATGCATTAAGCGCTGACTGAAAGGCACAAAAAGCTCTGGCTGTGGTAATCCTGAATTAACTGAAAACCAACAAGATGAAGTGACAATCAAGCCAGTTTACCGCCAGGAACTCAGACGGCCAAGTTTCTCACATTTAACTATTTCGACTATCTTCAATACGAGGTCTGTGAAGCGTGCGCAGTAGGCACTCGCGAAAGAAGAGCAACAAGTGCGCCCGAAGGCGATGCAATCAACGCGGACGTCAAAGATGGTTCTGCTTGCTTTTCTCTCTGCCAAAGCGTCACACATCGAGATGAGTAGCTGGTATCCAAACCCCAAGTAACTGCAGCGCGAGGTATTGTCTCCGTTAGCCGGACCACCGCCAACTGCCCGCGGAGCAGCTTCCAATGAAGCAGCCACCGGGCGCAGCTGACAGCTCACGGTCTTCGTCTGTCCTTCCAAGCCCGCTGCCTGAGCTCCTGAAGCTCCGTTCCTCCGATGCGCTGGGAGACTCTCTGTTGGATGTCAAGAGAACGTACAAGACCACATTTTATCCTGACGTTTTTCAACCAGTTCTCCTGTTTGTTTCTCTCTCCCTTTCTTTGTTTGCTTGCATAGGCGTGTTCTGGTTTTGGCATGACGAGGCACAAAGTTGCATCGCAGGGTTTGACCACCGAGTTAGAAGAGTGGAGGGAGAGGGAGGCAGCATTGGTCGAGCAATTGACAACATACTCCATCACTTATAAAAAAAGAGAGAATTAAGCGTTGATGTAATTCTCACAATGGCCTGCTTTTGCTCCCTATTTTTACTGAAGTACCGAAGAGAGGTAAACATTTCTCGGACTGCAACATGAGGGACCTTCAGCCACCATTATTCAAAAGAAACCGGCACGGACATAACCCACCCCTTCAACCATTAACGCGCCGGTCCCACTGAGCGCCGAGACGGGCGCCAACGCAATGGTGCGCCGTCGCTCGAGGACATGGTGTTCCCACGAACCGCGCATCATCAAAATGCTAGTCGCGTGATGTTTAGAGTATCCGGCATCGTTCTCTACACGCTAGCCGATTGCAATATGTTGCACGAGTGACAGTTACCTTTTCAAGAAAAGTCAAATCTCTTATTCTGAAGGGTAGTTATCTTTCTTGTTATCTTCCACCTTGAAACCTCTGTTATCGAGCTAACACTATACCGCAAACGTTGGCGGATCCCACGTACAGTGGCAATCGATGATATGCAAAGCACGAATGAGGGACATTGATACGTCACTTTAAGATCAGCACAACGTTTCAAGCCATGTCATGATTATCATATTCGGACATTTCATTTACCTTTATCAGCAAATATTGTTACGTGAAACAAAATTCGGTATATGTGGAGCTAGCGAAAGGGCCGCGGCTACACTATGAGCGTAGCATGTAGTAATGTTTTACATAACGCGTATATGATGATTATGATATTTGAACGCGGCATTTGCCTTCGTCATCTATTCACGTCAAGTGATACCAAATTCGGTATATGTGAATCTAGCGAAACGGCCGCGAGCGCATCATGAACATAGTATGTTGTCATGTTCTTCAATGACAAGCATGTCATGATTATTCTGTTTGCACCAGTCATATACCTTCGTCACCCATTGACATCACGTAACATCGAATTTGGTATATGTGAAGCAGCGAAACGACCGTGAGTGCACCATGAGCGTGGCATGTAGTCATGACTTACATGACATGCATGTCACAATTTCCATGTTAGGGTTTCTCACTTATGTCAATGTCATGCTATACCAGTTTTGCAATATGTCTTATGAACAAAACTACCGCAAGAGTAGCAAGACTATGAAATAAAATTCATGACATTCATCACATTCGTATCATGATTTTTGTGTTATGACTAGATAGTTATACTGATCACACAGTCACATTATGCCATACAAGTTTTTCTATTCATACCATTATTGAAATGGCCAGAAGGGCTAAACGTCGTAGGCCGCTATAGATAGATAGATAGATAGATAGATAGATAGATAGATAGATAGATAGATAGAGAGATAGATAGATAGATAGATAGATAGATAGATAGATAGATAGATAGATAGATAGATAGATAGATACGCTCAAATTCGCCGAAGTTTGCTAAGAAATTAATCGCATTGAATCAATTTGGTTTATCTAGCGGCAGTCAACTGCTGCTAGATGATATCAGCACAATTATTGCACTTCCTCAGCACGACCACTCACTACGTCTGTCACCGCGTTTCTCTGTGTGGCATACCGACTCAAGATCATGGGTACACACTCACGTTCACACTCACAATTACTCACACTAAAAAATATTCGCTCAGATTCACGCTAACGACTACTCACACTTGTGTACTCATTTACGTTCATGATCCTGCCTACTCGATCATCCTTATGTGTGCTCACGCACGTTTACACTCGCAACTACTTATACTGAGTGCTCACTAGCGTCGACTTACAATCATGAGAACTCACTCCCACTCAAAACTACTCATTCCCGTTCATACTCCGAACTACTCATTTTACTGAGTGCTTTCATACTAACGAGTACTAATTCTCATGAGTGCTCACTCAGGTTCACACTCACGCCTAATCACACTCATGAGTACCCACTTATGTTCATACTTGCTTCTACTCATATTTGGAGTACTCACTCACGTTCATACTCACTTCTACTCACACTCACTTCTATTTATACTCATGAATACTCACTCATACTGATCTCGCTCAATTGAGTATGAGGGAGTGTACTCATGAGTGAGTATGCCGAGCTACGGAAACATGTAAGAAAGACTCTTCAACATTTTGGAGAAATATTGCCTTGCTAGATTCTCAAAGGCAGATATTTCTTTCAGAGAAGGGGCACTGGAAAGGGCGCTCCATGAGTCATCAAGAAACAAAAATGTTTGGCGGAAAGTAAGGGGAGAAACAGGAGCACAGGACTTGTGTGCCACCCCCTGGCTACGCCTATGGCGCAGCGGAGCGAGATGCGCGTCAAGTCGGACTACTTTGCGGAGTAGTACATGAGCAGATGCTCCACCACCGTAGCTTTCCCTTCATTGCCAAGAAAAGTTGTCCGCCAGTATAGAATCATTCATAAGCATTTCGTCTCATGAGAAGGAAGGCCGTTAAAGGATACACCTGTAAATGTGTTTTAAGCTATGTGGCACTTTATTTGCGCAAACTCTTTGCGCGGATGCAGAACCATGGCAGGACTTCGATGCATTATAGACGCGAAAATTCTATAATCAGACCTTCATGCGTAAAACAAAACGACAGAAGATGTCCGAGACCGTGGAAGTACTGTTTCTAAGCACACCCAGAATAGAACACGAAATCTATGAGAACGATTCAAATGTCATGAAAACATTTGGGGTTACCAGTTTGTTCAACGTTGGATTTTGGTAAGGGGCAACAAGTACGCGCACAAACACAACGTCTAAACCACACACATACCTTGTAATAGTCTAATCAAGCACTGTCCTAATATACACGCAATTTCAAAAATCGTCCCCCAAGTACCCTACCTAGCAAAGGTAAGGTGATGTAAAACAACATCTAAGGTTGCGATATTCTCGCTGCATACTCGAGAGGATATCGTCGGCTGCCACCTGTCACTGTTCATTCTCACCGCAAAAAAGAATTTTCTTTTAGGATCGCTTGAGAAAGAAAACACCTTCCATCTATTTCCGGAATGGTTCATGCACTGTGTGGCACGCAGCGGGCAGTCATCTTGCGGGACTTGCGACAAATCAGATGGTCGACAAAGCGGCAAGCGCTGCGTATACGTTTAGGGATGGCAAGACAGTACTTAGGAATTGACGTATCTTGAGGCTGAGAGGGCAATCTGAGCCTCAAAATGCTTCAGTTCCTATGAACTGTGTTACAGTACCTTATCCGCACGGTGTTTCACACATATCGGGAAACGCGCTGGTATAACTGTTGTATTTTCCGCCCCGGAAAAGCTATCAAAGCATTGTAAGTTGATTCATGATCCAGCTGCAAATAGAGTAAGAGGCTCTGTGAAACAGAGAACGCGCTTTGTACCTTGTGCTATTAGTGTCGTATATCTTCTTCCAGCTGCGGCGATGGCGTAGTGGTTAGAGCATCCGCCTCGCATGCAAGAGGTCCGTGGTTCAAATCCCGGTACCGCGCAGTTCCCAACCGGATTAAAAAAAAAATCCGCGTGTTGATGGAACTGCATTAAGAGGCCTGGGGTGCGGCCTCACTGGCAAACACCGCCGAAAACGCACTCCCTCACCAGAGAAGGATTGGCCACCCTGGTGCAGTATCTGGCCACTACCTCCCACATGCTTACGTCAATTAACTCACGGCCCTCAGTCCCCAGCAGCTGCGAAGCAACTGACCACGGCGGCGGTCAGATCTGCAACGCAGCAGAGGGTGCTAAGAATCTCTGGATCCGGACAGGCCGCCATTGGAACCTGAACTTGGCAACGTTTAATGCTAGAACCTTATCTAGTGAGGGAAGTCTAGCTGTACTATTCTTCTCACCAGAGAAGGATTGGCCACCCTGGTGCAGTATCTGGCCACTACCTCCCACATGCTTACGTCAATTAACTCACGGCCCTCAGTCCCCAGCAGCTGCGAAGCAACTGACCACGGCGGCGGTCAGATCTGCAACGCAGCAGAGGGTGCTAAGAATCTCTGGATCCGGACAGGCCGCCATTGGAACCTGAACTTGGCAACGTTTAATGCTAGAACCTTATCTAGTGAGGGAAGTCTAGCTGTACTATTCGAGGAGCTAGAGGGCGTTAAATGGGATATAATAGGGCTCAGTGAGGTTAGGAGGACAGATGAGGCCTATACGGTGCTACAGAATGGGCACGTCCTTTGCTACAGGGGCTTGGCAGACAGAAGAGAACTGGGAGTGGGGTTCCTAATTCACAGAAACATAGCTGGCAACATAGAGGAATACTATAGCATTAATGAAAGGGTGGTAGGTATCGTAATTAAACTGAATAAAAGATACAAGATGAAGGTAGTACAGGCTTACGCGCCTACATCCAGCCATGATGACGCTTCAGTTGAAAGCTTCTATGAAGACGTGGAATCGGCAATGAGTAAGGTAAAAACACAGTATACTATAGTGATGGGCGACTTTAATGCAAAGGTAGGGAAGAAGCAGGCTGGAGACCAGGCAGTAGGAGATTATGGCATTGGTAGTAGAAACACCAGAGGAGAGCTACTAGTAGAATTCGCAGAACGCAATAATTTACGGATTTTGAATACCTTCTACCGAAAACGAGAAAACCGCAAGTGGACATGGAGGAGCCCTAATGGCGAAAATAAGAACGAAATAGACTTTATAATGAGTGCACACCCTGGAATCGTGCAAGATGTGGAAGTGATTGGCAAGGTACGATGCAGTGACCATAGAATGGTGCGGTCTCGAATTCGCCTGGACTTGAAGAAGGAACGGCAGATACTGATACGCAAGAAGCCAATAAATCAGCTAGCACTGAGAGGGAAAGTACAGGAATTCAGAGTGTCGCTGCAGAACAGGTACTCGGCTCTTAGTGATGAAACCAACCTTAGCGTAGATACAATGAATGATAATCTGACGAGTATCATTACGGAGTGTGCAGTGGAAGTTGGAGGCAGGGTAGTTAGACAGGACACTGGCAAGCTTTCCCAGGAAACGAAGAACCTAATTAAGAAGCGTCAAATCATGAAAGTGTCAAGTACAACAGACAAAATAGAACTGGCAGAGCTTTCGAAGTTGATTAATAGACGTAAAGTATGCGATATAAGAAGGTATAACATGGAGAGAATTGAACACGCTCTGAAAAACGGAGGAAGTGTCAAAGCATTGAAGAGGAAACTTGGGATAGGCAAAAGTCGGATGTATGCACTAAGGGACAAAGAAGGCAAAATAACTACCAATATGGATAGGATAGTTAAAATAGCGGAGGAGTTTTACAGAGATCTGTACAGTAGCCGAGACAACCACGACCTTAATACTATAAGAACTAGCAGTAACCCAGATTACACCCCACCAGTAATGATCGAAGAAGTCAGAAAAGCTTTGGAGAGCATGCAAAGGGGCAAGGCTGCTGGTGAGGATCAGGTAACATCAGATCTGCTGAAAGATGGAGGACAGATTGTGTTAGAAAAACTAGCCACCCTGTTTACGAGGTGTCTCCTGACGGGAAGGGTACCAGAGTCTTGGAAGAACGCTAACATCATCTTAATACATAAGAAAGAAGATGACAAGGACTTGAAGAATTACAGGCCGATCAGCTTGCTCTCTGTAGTATATAAGCTATTTACAAAGGTAATTGCTATCAGAGTAAAGAAAACATTAGAATTCAATCAACCAAAGGAACAAGCAGGATTTCGAACAGGCTACTCAACAATTGACCACATTCATACTATCAATCAGGTAATAGAGAAATGCTCAGAGTATAACCAACCCCTATACATAGCCTTCATAGATTACGAGAAGGCGTTTGATTCAGTAGAAATATCAGCCGTCATGCAAACACTGCGGAATCAGGGCGTAGATGAAGTATATATAAACATTCTGGAAGAAATCTACAGGGGATCAACTGCTACCATAGTGCTTCATAAAGAAAGCAACAGAATACCAATCAAGAAGGGTGTAAGGCAGGGGGACACAATTTCCCCAATGCTATTTACCGCGTGCTTACAGGAGGTTTTCAGAAGCCTAGAATGGGAACAGTTAGGGATAAGAGTCAATGGTGAATACCTTAGTAACCTGCGCTTCGCCGATGACATTGCATTGCTGAGTAACTCGGGGGACGAATTGCAACTCATGATTACGGAGTTAGACAAGGAGAGCAGAAAGGTGGGTCTTAAAATTAATCTGCAGAAAACGAAAGTAATGTACAACAACCTCGGCAAGGAGCAGCGCTTCGAGATAGGTAATAGTGCACTTGAAGTTGTGAAAGACTATGTCTACTTAGGGCAGGTAATAACCGCAGAGCCGAACCACGAGATTGAAGTAACTAGAAGAATAAGAATGGGGTGGAGCACATTCGGCAAGCACTCTCAAATTATGACAGGTAGTTTGCCACTATCCCTCAAGAGGAAGGTATATAACAGCTGTATCTTGCCGGTACTTAGCTACGGAGCAGAAACCTGGAGACTTACAAAGAGGGTTCAGCTTAAATTGAGGACGACGCAGCGAGCAATGGAAAGAAAATGGTAGGTGTAACCTTAAGAGACAAGAAGAGAGCAGATTGGATTAGGGAACAAACGGGGGTTAAGGATATCATAGCTGAAATCAAGAAGAAGAAATGGACATGGGCAGGGCATGTAGCGCGTAGACAGGATAACCGATGGTCATTAAGGGTAACTGACTGGGTTCCCAGAGAAGGGAAGCGGGTTAGGGGGAGACAGAAGGTTAGGTGGGCAGATGAGATTAAGAAGTTTGCGGGTATAAATTGGCAGCAGCAAGCACAGGACCGGGTTAACTGGCGGAACATGGGAGAGGCCTTTGTCCTGCAGTGGACGTAGTCAGGCTGATGATGATGATGATGATGATCTTCTTCCAGTATCCTATGGTAAGATATACATAGAGCAAACCGGAATGTGCTAGAACGAGAGCTTAAGAGAGCACAATAATAGTGTACACAATGCGGTTCAAGGATACATCGGAATCCACTACCGAGATGGCGGCAGTGGATTGAGCGCAGGGAAGTAAAAGGCAAGCACCACTCACAGGCCTCGCGTGAGATAAATAAAGCCTATCACATAAGTAAGTTTGACGGTACATGTGTAAGTTCGCCATCAGTTGCGCTATTGCAAAGAGAGATTGCGTATCTCGATCATTTTGAAGCTGTGTATTTGTTTCAATCTCTATCGACAAGAGACAGTAGTTTTGCTGACATTGTATTGCAGTGGTTGTTTACTGAACCTTTCTACGCATGCCCAATCTTTATTTTTTTCACGTATATATGTACACTCCACTATTTAACCATTGCTGAAAGTCAGCGCTATTTGTATCCTTGCTTTTTACTTCAGTAATTATGCTGTAACTACTATTATGTTGCGCTGTTGGTATATTCAGTTATATCCTCGCCGCTTGCCCAAGCTTGTATCCTTCATAATCACATTAGATTACACGTAAATTACGTAAATACTTAACGCATAAATGCGTAATGCATAAATACGTAAAATTACGTAATTGCGTATATATGCCACTACACGCAACATATTGTATATCGACCCTCGAGGCAGAAAGAAATACACATTTTAATTCTCACTGTGACGTCCTGAAAAAGTTGCGGGCCTCGATCTTTTTATAGGTAAAAGAGAAACAAGTCCTGTCAGATCTTGAGCTCAGCGAAGCATTCAGAAACGTCTCCATATCCATGTTCACTTCTTTATTTTGATTTCCTGCTTCTATAGAGCTGCACTTTGCTAATTTAATTTTTCTGACTAGCGGCTTTTTTATAATTGAAAGAGACAATAAAACTTTATTTTGCGACAACGTGTGCGTTCTTTTCGCCTTGAGGTGGGTGACTTCCTCATTCAGAGATAAGTTAGATTCAGACTTCCACATTTTTTGGCCAGTTCCTCGTAGAGGGTACGAGTCATCCGTATATATAGGGATTGAGAGGAAAAAGAAGAACGATCGCCGAACCGCTGCTGTACTACAGTGTCTTCCGTGCGAGATGAAGCGGTCGCGTAGCGGCAAACCGCTGCGCAGAGCGTCCTCGCCTGACCCACGCCCTCAAACACCACTCAAGGTCAGTATGAGCAAGGCGGCTACTTCTCCGTCTCTCGGCTCGCACTCCGGCTCGCAGCTGGAGTTGCGTTCACGCGACTCGACGCCCACGCCACACTCTTCGTGGTACGACGAGCAGGGCTGCCTCAACGAACTCCAGAAATGGTAAGATGAATTATATGCAGAGCAAACCCATTTCACCATTTTCTCCATAGAGCAGTATAGTAAATGCTGGTACAGATGCATTCGCCTTTCTTGTCTCGTCGATCGAACTCGTTGAAGCAAAGGAAGGAAGGAAGAATGTGAAATATTTACAGCTTCCTGCGGTAGTCTTTCACAGTTATTCAATTGACATCCTCCTGGACCACTCTGCGGTTTTGAGGGTGTCTGTCAGTTCTGTGCTTATTAAAGTTCATCGCATGAAGCCAGTCGCCCGCGCAAGACCAGCATTTTGCCAAATAAGCATGACTCAGTCGTAATGATAATAGTAGTATCTAGAGTTTCACGTGCCAGAACTCCGATGTAATTATAATAAAGGCACCTGGTATAGTGGAGGACTCCGCCAATATCTGCCATATGGTGTTGTTTAACGAGCCCTGACTGTGCTTCTATCGAGATACGATCGCGGTGTCCGGGATCAAACTCGCTACCTTTGGGTCAGCATCAAAGCACCATAACCGCTACACCACAGCGGCGAACAACAGCACTCACTCAGGCATCACCAACAATACCACGACTGTCTATAGTTGAAATATAAAGGATGCTACATATGTGCCCTGTCATACAATAATTCATTCACTCATTAGTGGGGTTTAGCGTCCCAAAACCACCATATGATTATGAGCGACGTCTAAGTAGAGGGCTCAGGAAATTTCGACCACCAGGGGTTTTTTAACGTGCCCCCAATTTTCGCACTCGCACCTACAGCATTTTCACTTCTCATAAAATAAATGAAATTATTTTTCGTTCATTTGTAAAATGAGAAAACACTGTACTATTGACCACAGGGTTACAGATGGTGGGTACTAAGTGCAATATTGGTGGGTGCGACCTCGTCTGGAGACCAAAATTTTAGATAGGGTTCATAGATCTTTTCATGCGCGACTACTTTAGACTGCAGTTCTGGCGCATTTACTGGCCTTTTACTATTATTCACAGATAAATAGCAAGGAAGCATAAAGATAAATCATAGGTCGTTGGCTTTTTTTTTGTATTGGTGATTTGCGCGCACGATCCCATGGGATCCCTTACAGCAGGGCGCAGCCCGGTAGCAGGTCGCTGCGCATCGAGGCGCATGGAGGCGCCTTCATGCACAGCGCAGCTGCGAAAAAGGAAGGTTAGGCAAATGGGTGGATAAGAAGCTGATGACGCTGCCCACCATATATGCTGAATTTGAGCACCAGTTTCTAATGCTAACGCTGAGCGCGTGTTCCGTTGCGTGAACAATGCAGAAACAGATACGCAGTGGAATGAAGCTGGGCTGTTAAATTTTAACATTATTTCACTTTTTGAGATGGCCTTATTTTATGGTGATTCGTAGGGTGATTATCGGTTTAAGTGATTGCTTAAGGGACCTTGTCAATTTTATTATGTATATAAAGTAAGGAACCAGAATGCGCACTAACGGAAGGCTCTTGTGCTAGTATTTGTCGTAGGAAAGTATTTCCCACTCTTAAAAAAATGAAGCGACGTTCTCGCCATTTAGGTAGAAACAATGATGGCCTCAATGTTCGTCCTTAAATGGCGAAACATTTTTTTTCTTTTTGCCAAGGAGAAACTGTTTGTCCTTGTCGGAATCAAGATGGCTGACCCCGCTACCCCGGGTTAGCGAAGTGGCTAGGCCTTGCGAGTGCATCGATTCTTGAGTGATAAGAAGTACACGGCACTGACAATCACAAGAAAATGGTCCCGCTGAGCTTGATATCAAACAAAATGATCACAAAGTCAAGCAGATGAACCTGTGGTGATGAAAACATCGCGAAACAAAACGACGGAGCTGGTAGGTTTTGTTCAACCAGCGGGACGGCGTTCACTTTGAAAGAGACAGATACTGCGGAGTTCTCACGCAAAGACTGCATGCTAGGCTTGCTGTAGTTATTTCTCGAAGATTCAGATAGTGTAGCGAAGTTATGCGCACGTTTACGAGGCCATGTGCCACGATACGTGCCTCCAAACCGTAGACTCGATCTCAGCGAAACAATTCCGGCTCAGCAGTGCATAGTTTTGAGGGGTAGATATATGTTCAACGTTATTAGTAGCTGGAGGTGTGAGGGCACCACGGCCGTGAAGTGGGTGGGAGCTGGCGCCATATACAGGAATTGAACGACACTGAAATAATGAGCTGTCTGTGGTGAAGTTTCTTGACATACCCACACAGCTCCTCGGCGGATAGTTGGTGAATCAGCCCATTCATACATTACTCGCTTACACCGGACAAATTACGTATGCTGAAATAATGCGTATATACACATGAACATTCGGAAACATATACATACATTAAAACAGAGTGATTTCAATGAACAATGAACAGAGTGATTTCAGTGAACGCTTGCCGCAAGCTTGCCATTTCGGAGGTAATGTCTTTTTTTTCCCCACTTCTTACTCGAAGAGGGAGCAGCATGCAGGCCAGATATTGTTTTCATCGGCACTTTGACTTATTTATTTGTGAGGTTTAACGTCCCAAAACCACCATATGATTATGAGAGACGCCGTAGTGGAGGGCTCCGGAAATTTTGACCACCTAGGGTTCTTTAACGTGCATCCAAATCTGAGCACACGGGCCTCGACATTTCCGCCTCCATCGGAAATGCAGCCGCTCGGCACTTCGACTTCATTTAGTTGTCTCGCGTTAACGTTTGTTACACTCTCTTTACGCGCTTTCCACAAGTGTGGTCAGTGCCCATGGATACAGCGCACTGCTAACCCTGCAATGACAATGTTTTTGATGCGGTAACAGCCGTCTCAGGGGGGTACACGTACGTTACAACGCCAGTCGAGCGAGAAAAACAGGAGATTACCTCACACCAGACTGTGTTCTATCGTGAGCGAAGTCAGTGGCTGTTGGCGTCGCGGCAGCTCAATTTATTTAGTGAGTGAACTAGCGCTAAAGTGCACGAATTTAGTATAACAATATAACATATAGCGCCTACATACTTCACTGATACAGATACGTCTGGCGATTCGCCTCGCGTGTCAGCTTGCGGTCATTGTGCCACAATTATGTTTTTAGCGCTGTTGCTGTGGTGGTTACTGTTACTCTGGAATACTCTTTTGCAGAGGTGAGTGAGAGCCTTAGTACTTACCTGCTGCGCACAGCTGTTACTAAAAGTGCATTGTTTGTTGACGAAGCAGAATCATGGGGATAGGAGAAGCATACTGCATGCGTGCATAATTCCGTCCTAATTCTCAGTGCTGGCATGGGCAAATCCAAACACATGCGATTCAAATTTTTTGTTTAATTGACAGAACTCAGTGGTGTATTTTTCAGAAAAGTGCAGTTATGATGTTGCTTAGCGTTTAGTATCATTATAACGCAGTCTGTCAAATAAACGCTGGGTGAAATTGTTCACCCGTTTGCTTTTGTGCTGCCACCTGCCGTGCCGTGGTAGGCCGTATTTGGATAGGGGCAAAATGCAAACAACACCCATGTGGGTGGAAACTGATTCGCAGACCTCCACCACGGAGTGCCTGATTATCATATGGTGGTAGCGGCACGTAGGACCGACTCCAGCAATTGTGCATGACCGTGGTTCACACATGGACTGTGCAGTGGTGTCACGTTTGCGA
The DNA here is from genome assembly GCF_043290135.1 of Rhipicephalus microplus. Taxonomy (NCBI): domain Eukaryota; kingdom Metazoa; phylum Arthropoda; class Arachnida; order Ixodida; family Ixodidae; genus Rhipicephalus; species Rhipicephalus microplus. The sequence goes on along the minus strand of NC_134710.1, from coordinate 314,374,321 downwards.
GAATGTTGAAAAAATCAGCTGTCATGCTTCCTCCTGCGCCTCGTTCACTTGATGAGTTTTTATTAGTACCATGTGAAACTAAAACGCGTATGCTTACCAAGTGTATCGACACCAAAAAAATTAATATTTGTGTACACTCTAAGGTATTCGATAAAGCAAGACTACTTGAGGAAGCAGAGATCTTTGTATTCGTGACAAATTGGTAGTATAAAACAACACGAGAGACACACGGCAGTGTTGGGAGCTTCGCGCGAGTGCCCGGCGAGAAAAAAAAGAAAATATTTTACTCTATACCCACAAAACAAAAAAAAATAAACGTCATTCCTGCATCACCTGCATCAACTGTAGGTAAAAGTAATTGCACGAGACTGGCTGCGGCCGGCTAGACTCAGCGTTTGCATGCGCGCTTGCAAGACCGCATGGTTGAGGAGAAACTGGAACACCATGGGAGAAAGTTTGCTCCATTGGTCCTTGCCATGAAAGGGTACGAGAGGTAAAGCACCCGAAAGGAAGAAAATCGCTGCGCCGAAGGAGAAACGGAGCTCGTTGCTCCATTCTCGCTTCCCCCCCCCCCTTTTTTTTCAGAGCGTATTCAATCCTAACGCTTGGCATCATTGTAGTGAAGGCTTCCATCAAACTACAATGATCACTAACAAAACGAAAGCTTTTTTGAAACTGACTCTAGTTCTGTAATATACCTCAGACCACCCGGATAAATACTCGGATACTTACCCGGATTACTTACCCACCCTAGCTATCTGTGTACAAAACTAGCAACGATGGTGGCGACATATTCTCTGACGCTTAGTCCAACCACATTGTGATTGAAAGGGTGCTTGTGAAACATAAGTGCATTCTTAGATGTAAATATGAATGATCACGTGCTAACTATTGCGTCTGTTTTGACGTTTGCGTGAACACTTATGTACACCGTAGTATATTGGTCACTGCCGCTCAGAACCAGATTAACATTCTCTCAGCTTAAACTATATAGCCGACACGAGATGTCGCTACCCGCAATACCCAATTAGCTTTAGTAAAAATACCGGTAGTTTGAATTTTACTTTATTTTGCATAAGTGACCTTATTAATTTTCAATCTAAGAGAAGTTATAATTTCAGCGTAACAGATCAATGTGGCGAGTCTGAAGGTTCGCTAAATTTTTTTCAGCTGATTGTCACACACAGCAGCGTCTTTTGCGTCCATTTTTGTTAGTTTTTTTAGTTTGTTTGGACATGCTCTGCCCAATAATGCTTAACACACATCGCAAATGAGTAACAGTCAATATATATATATATATATATATATATATATATATATATATATATATATATTCGTTACGTTACGATGCACGCTTAAGATAACATCAATTCAAGCACCCACTCAAATGTCCGCCAAGATAACCTCAGGCTGAAAGAGACGCAAAATACAGCTGTATTGTAGCACAGATTACTATAGGGCATTCAATAAATATTATGCAATACAGCTAAGTAATAGTACACCACTGCTGACGTTCACAACTGCAGTCCTGCGTGAAAAAATTGGAGGTTGTATACCAGGCCCAGAATGCGTTACACTTCCAGCCCTCCTCTCTCTCTAACTTGTGGTGCTCTTGTCTATTTAATTATTAGGATCAGTGTAGAATGAGACACGCTCTATAAACCAAAGGGGGTCGCATGGAGCTCCGGTGAAAAACGCCAAGTTAATTTTCTGGCCGCGGCCGGCGCAGGGAGTTGGAGAGTTCGTTCGAGTCGTGGCCGCAGGATCACCTGGAATATGAACACCCGACAAGCCAGGAGATTGACCTGCGGTCACGCAGCATGCAGATGCAGCTGCGTGCCGAGCAGACCGCGCCGAACGAGCCCGTCATCCGCACCGCCTTCGAGGCGCCGCTTGAGGAGAATGCTGGCGGGTACGTCTGAAGAACTTCATTGCCTGACGATTTCTCTTGCGTGCACGCATAACAGCTCCAGTTCTACGTGTTTTGAATGCTTGTTCATGAGAATAGCATGATGACATGCGAAGTAGTTGCCACTGCAATTATTGATATACTTAATTTTCCTATACATGCCAAAATAATGACTTCGGAGCGCTAGAATGTCATATATTAGGAAAAGTGTTCAGTCAACTCTCAACGCGTAAAACTTCGCAGCGTTTCATGAGTGTCTAAATTAGTGTGAGTGATAAATCACTCAACAAGTGGGCAAAGCTGGACGGCACAATAGAAGAGACAAGCAAAACATATATATATATATATATATATATATATATATATATATATATATATATATATATATATATATATATATATATATATATATATATATATATATATATTCAAGTCCCACATGCATACGTCAAATAACCCACGGCCCTCAGTTCCCAGCAGCTGCGAAGCAACTGACCAAAGCGGCGGTCAGATCTGCAACGCAGCAGAGGGTGCTAAGAATCTCTGGACTACAGGCCGCCATTGGAACCTGAACTTGGCAACGTTTAATGCTAGAACCTTATCTAGTGAGGGAAGTCTAGCTGTACTATTCGAGGAGCTAGAGGGTGTTAAATGGGATATAATAGGGCTCAGTGAGGTTAGGAGGACAGATGAGGCCTATACTGTGCTACAGAATGGGCACGTCCTTTGAATCGGGGCTTGGCAGATAGAAGAGAACTGGGAGTGGGGTTCCTAATTCACAGAAACATAGCTGGCAACATAGAGGAGTACTATAGCATTAGCGAAAGGGTGGTAGGTATTGTAATTAAACTGAATGAAAGATACAAGATGAAGGTAGTACAGGCTTACGCACCTACATCCAGCCATGATGACGCTTCAGTTGAAAGCTTCTATGAAGACGTGGAATCGGCAATGAGTAAGGTAAAAACACAGTATACTATAGTGATGGGCGATTTTAATGTAAAGGTAGGGAAGAAGAAGGTTGGAGACCAGGCAGTAGGAGATTATGGCATCGGCACTAGAAACGCTAGAGGAGAGCTACTAGTAGAATTCGCAGAACGCAGTAATTTGCGGATTTTGAATACCTTCTACCGCAAACGAGAAAACCGCAAGTGGACATGGAGGAGCCCTAATGGCGAAAATGAGAACGAAATAGACTTTATAATAACTGCACACCCAGGAATCGTGCAGGATGCGGAAGTGGTTGGCAAGGTACGATGCAGTGACCATAGAATGGTACGGTCTTGAATTCGCCTAGACTTGAAGAAGGAACGACGGAAACTGATACGCAAGTAGCCAATCAATGAGCTAGCACTGAGAGGGAAAGTACAAGAATTCAGAGTGTCGCTGCAGAACAGGTACTCAGCTCTTAGTGAGGAAACCAACCTTAGCGTAGATACAATGAATGATAATCTGACGAGTATCATTACGGAGTGTGCAGTGGAAGTTGGAGGCAGGGTAGTTAGACAGGACACTGGCAAGCTTTCCCAGGAAACGAAGAACCTAATTAAGAAGCGTCAAAGCATGAAAGTGTCAAGTACAACAGACAAAATAGAACTGGCAGAGCTTTCGAAGCTGGTTAATAGACGTAAAGTATGCGATGTAAGAAGGTATAACATGGAGAGAATTGAACACGCTCTGAAAAACGGAGGGAGCGTCAAAGCAGTGAAGAGGAAACTTCGGATAGGCAAAAGTCGGATGTATACACTAAGTGACAAAGAAGGCAAAATAACTACCAATACGGATAGGAGAGTTAAAATAGCGGAGGAGTTTTACAGAGATCTGTACAGTAGCGGAGACAACCACGACCTTAATACTATAAGAACTAGGAGTAACCCAGATGACACCCCACCAGTAATGATAGAAGAAGTCAGAAAAGCTTTGGAGAGCATGCAAAGAGGCAAAGCTGCTGGTGAGGATCAGGTAACATCAGATCTGCTGAAAGATGGAGGACAGATTGTGGTAGAAAAACTAGCCACCCTGTTTACGAGGTGTCTCCTGACGGGAAGGGTACCAGAGTCTTGGAAGAACGCTAACATCATCTTAATGCATAAGAAAGGAGATGACAAGGACTTGAAGAATTACAGGCCGATCAGCTTGCTCTCTGTAGTATACAAGCTATTTACAAAGGTAATTGCTAACAGAGTAAAGAAAACATTAAAATTCAATCAACCAAAGGAACAAGCAGGGTTTCGAACAGGCTACTCAACAATTGACCACATTCATACTATCAATCAGGTAATACAGAAATGCTCAGAGTATAACCAACCACTATACATAGCCTTCATAGATTACGAGAAGGCGTTTGATTCAGTAGAAATATCAACCGTCATGCAGACACTGCGGAATCAGGGCGTAGATGAAGTATATATGAACATTCTAGAAGAAATTTACAGGGGATCAACTGCTACCATAGTGCTTCATAAAGAAAGCAACAGAATACCAATCAAAAAGAGTGCAAGGCAAGGGGGACACAATCTCCCCTATGCTATTTACCGCGTGTTTACAGGAGGTTTTCAGAAACCTAGAATGGGAACAGTTAGGGATAAGCGTTAATGGATAGTACCTTAGTAACCTGCGCTTCGCCGATGACATTGCATTGCTGAGTAACTGAGGGGACAAATTGCAACTCATGATTACGGAGTTAGACAAGGACAGCAGAAAGGTGGGTCTTAAAATTAATCTGCAGAAAACAAAAGTAATGGACAACAACCTCGGCAAAAGAGCAGTGCTTCGAGATAGGTAATAGTGCACTTCAAGTCGTAAAAGACTATGTCTACTTAGGGCAGGTAATAACCGCAGAGCCGAACCACGAGACTGAAGTAACTAGAAGAATAAGAATGCGGTGGAACACATTCGGCAAGCACTCTCTAATTATGACAGGTACATTGCCACTATTCCTCAAAAGGAAAGTATATAACAGCTGTATCTTGCCGGTACTTAGCTACAGAGCAGAAA